>NC_060910.1:11769847-12034847 GCF_014805685.1 Silurus meridionalis
CGAATCGAGCAGCGCCACCTGCTGGGGAACGGTTTTATGCGGTCGACACAGCTGATACAAGACGGTGCGATTCAGGCAGTGATAGATGCAATCCAGTGACAAGCCCTGAGACCTCCGCTTGGCCTAATAAAAGAAGCAAACAAGTTGAAACGACAAGTTTAATATCTGAGCTGCGACAAATTCAAAAGACTGGTTTAATAAGATGAAAGAAGTAATGTCTTAAAAATTACAAACTGAAAAAAGGATAATGACCAAGAAACAGGTGACAGTGAGAGATTGGAGGCATTACACCTATAGAGACATGACTATAGATTCTATAGAAATAAACAAAAGGTGCCATTATTTCCTGTAACATAATCTTATAACTTCTAAAAAATGTTCAGTTCTCTCAGCACAATTCCACATAATTACATCCAATCCAGGTTGCTTTTTTCTACAGTAGGTGGCTAATTTGATCAACGTTCTCCAAAAGTGTGCCGATTTGCTTGTTAGTGCAAAGTGCGCAGAGTTCCGCGATGTTTACGCCGTATCCTTGGGCTTTCCGCAACTCTTTTCATGCTTGCGTAATAATTTGTTTTTAATATAACTCGCAGCCTTTAACTATCTGAAAAAGACAGCCAGCATGGGAAGCTTGTTTCTATGGTAACATGGTTAATGCATTAGTTGGCATGTACTTCAGCATTAATACACTATAAGTAACATTAACAACAACAGTCGCTCACTGATTAATTAAATATTATCATAAAAAGTTTTAAGGTGAATAAATATTAGCATTCATATTACCTACAATGTTTATAAATATACATCTCCCACACACAATGTGAACAGCTTATACACTATATGCACAAAAATACTGGGACAACTGACCATATATGGTTCTTGCTCAAAAACACAAAGTTGGAGGCACAAAACTGTATTGGATGGTCTTTGGATATGGAAGCATTAGATTTTGCCTTCACTTAAACTAGAAGATCCAAGCCTGTTAAAGCAATGAAAGTTCCTCGTGTCCACAAAGCCAACCCCATGAAGAAGTGCTTTACATGGGTTGGAGAGGGATATATTGAGTGGCCTGCTAAAAAAATCTGACCTCAACCCTATCGAACATCTTTGGAATGGAAAGGAAAGGAATGCTGCCTCCTCACCTGACATCAGTACCTGACTTTACTAACACCATTGTGGCTAAACGAGCACAAATAACTAAACACAATAAAGTGCATATTATATTAATAATGTACATATTATATGATATTCAGGGTTCCTACACATTTTTCATTTTAAAATTCCATACTTTTCCAGACTCATATATACAGACATCCCTAATGATTTTTAGGACCGCATTTACCATCTGAAATAATAATTTTAAAATCCAAATATTAAGATACGCTTCGTTGCAATCTCTTATGTATGTCAGTCAGATTTTCTGATGTTTTCCATATGTTTAGATGCACGGGCAGGGGGGGTTTGTACTGTCATGGCAACTGCTGCCTTACAACGTAACAACCAATCACAGCTGTGCGGATCCAGTGTACAGCAGTTCAGATCTTTCGGCAGCACTGATTCTAATTGTACAAAAAAAAACCCCACACCTTTTGGCCAAGTCTACCCTAATAGGTTTTCAAACGTACTGTGGTGTGAAAAAGTGTTTGCCCCCTTCCTAATTTTTTTGCATGTTTATTACACTTTAATGTTTCAGATCATCAAACTAATTTAAATATTAGTAAAAGATAACACAATTAAACATAACATGCAGTTTTTAAATGAAGGTTTTTATTATTGAGGGAAAACTAAATCCAAAACTGCATGGCCCTGTGTGAAAAAGTGTTTGCCCCCTAAACCTAATAACTGCTTGGGCCACCCTCAGCAGAAACAACTGCAATCAAGCGTTTGTAAAAACTTCCAATGAGTCTGTTACAGCGCTGTGGAGGAATTTTGGTCACTCATCTATGCAGAATTGTTGTAATTTAGCCACATTAGAGGGTTTTCAAGCTTTTTTTAAAACAATGTTTGAAAGCAGAGTGTAGACAGTGAATACGGAGGCTTTTGGCACGACGTTTCTAAGAGCTGGAAAGTAAATAAACGGCAGGTGGAAATGACTTGTGCTCATGCGCAATACAGAAACAAGCTTTTTCTGACGTTTCAGTGTGGATGAGCAACGTTTGGAAAACGATTGGAAAAAAAAAAGTATGGATTTTAAATGAAAACGTTTTCAAATGTATCCACATTTGTGTAAAAGTGTCCTTTGGTTTCCAAAAAAAAATAATAATAATAATAATAATTAATAATCTTTACAAATTCCTAATTTTACATTTTAGAAAACACAAATATTTGTCAATATTACTACTTTTTTTCTATACTAATCCAGACCTGGAAATCAATCAAAATCAAATTTTCATACTTTTTCAAAATGCATAGGAAACCTGGATATAATCAAATTATATGTAAATGCAACTCAATTCAACACAATACAAAATCAATAGAAACTTAATTTATAGATGCATAAAAAAACTGCAACTGAAACAAGTGTGGGAAATTGGCCCAGGCGGAAGAGTAAAACACCCTGATACACTGCGAAAGTCAGCAAAACGGAAATAAAATAATAATTTTATAATAATTTTTAATAAATTTAATTGTATTCTTTCTGTATGGCCCAATGGCAAATTATCTGGTGATTGGAGACTCCTGATTCAAGTAACCTGTTGGCCAAGGTGCTGGATATTAACCATTTAAAAATGTTCAATTAATTATAATTTTTATTTAATTATATAAGATGAACCACTTGATGTTACAACAGTCTGTAACTATGTGTGCAAAATGTTGTTCATGCATATGGAAACGTCACCTGGCTGATCAGCTGCACTATGAACTCCACCACAAGTTTGGACTCCTTATTAAACATTCCCTGCCACAGTTTGTCCACCACCCGCTGAGCAAAGTAAAACACGTTGTTGACCAGGACCTGGTAATTTCCCCCAGTCGTAATGGGCATTGATGCGTCTTCTCCTGTGGGGAAAAAGTTCACAGCCATTATAA
This sequence comes from Silurus meridionalis, assembly GCF_014805685.1. Lineage (NCBI taxonomy): Eukaryota > Metazoa > Chordata > Actinopteri > Siluriformes > Siluridae > Silurus > Silurus meridionalis. The sequence goes on from NC_060910.1 coordinate 11,772,878, forward strand.
GAGAGCTGCATTATATAAATCTGAATAAAGCAAAGATCCAAACTAAATCCTGACCCAGAAGCACATCAGCAGCAAGGAGATGTTCCATCACACCATCCAGGATGTAGGACTGGAATTCTTTCTGCTGGGATCTGGTGGAGCGCTCTGGCGAAGCCTGGAAACAAACATCACATCAGTCTTGGCGCACAAATGCTGAGAAATATTTAAAATGCTTTATTGGTGTTGTCAGGACAACGAAGCATGTGTGATGCTGTAACTGCAGCGAGTTGATGGACTTTGACTAATGATTTTGAAAGCTTTTCATTTGTGTAAATTCCTGGTTTCCTTACACGTGCTATCGTGCATGCGACTAATCAATAAAAGGAAATAAAGACTCTGAAGGAAACTCACCTCTAACAGGAGGTCTAAAATGGGCGTCTGCTTGTTGGCAGGAGTCATACACAGGTTCTCCATGATCAACACTCTCATGAAATCGAACACGTACTTCTTGGCTGGATGATTGGTCAGGTATGTCTTGGCACCCACGTTACAGTACTCTGATTGGCTGCGGTTCATGCCTGTGTCTCCTGCAAAGGCTTTGAATTCTTCAGTTGGTGAGCCAGCTTCATCATCCAAATCACTGACCTGAGAAAAACGTTAAGAATGAAAAATTACTTAAATGAATGAATGGAATTTCCACATAATGTGCAAAAAAATATGAATAAGGGACTGTACCATCTCAGAATAGGGTCGAATATTGAAGGGGAAGACTGCAGCTGCAAGGGCACACAGGAAATCTGGGCTGTGCCACATGGGTGCCAGGTCGGGCACGTTGTGATATAGGTAACGGAAAAACTGCATCAGTGTGACCGGGTATTCCCTGAGCCAAGAGCCTTCTTCCTCCGACTGCCAAGGCTACACATGCGAGAATGAATTAAGCATGAATTAAGAATACACAGACATATCTGAAGTCGGTTCAAATGTGTGAAAGAATGCTTTAAAGTGAGAATGCTTTAAAAGCACCAATTCATCAAGGTACGCCTGCACAGTATTTTTAAAGGAACTTGGCAGGTAGATTTTTCAAAACGTCTTGGAGAACTAACCACAGATTTTCTGTGGATGTAAGCTGCCTCAAATCCTCTTCATATCGACATACAGACATCCCCATCAAGATTCTGTGGTGGCCAAACCAGCCTTTCTAGGGTTTGTTGCTCTTCTGTATCCTGAAGATCATTCTTAATGACACTAGCTGTATGTCTGGGGTCATTGTCTTGCTGCAGAATAAATGTAGGGCCAATCAGACGCCTCTCTGACGGTACTGCATGATGAAGTATCTTCTTGTATTTCTCAATATTGAGGACACTATTAATCCTGACCAAATCTCCAACTCCATTTGCAGAAATGCAGCCACAAACAAGCAGGAAACCTCCACCATGCTTCACTGTTGTCTGCAGACATAACTGTAGCGCTTTCTAGCCCATCGGCAAACAACTTTCCTCCTTCTACAGTCAAATATTTCAGATTTTTACTCATCAGTCCAGATCATCTGCTGCCATTTATCTGAAAAATTTTCAGGCCAGCATTCTCCAGACAGTAAAGAGGTCCCAATGGTTCCCACCAGTTCTTTGCTGCTATCAATGCTGGGCATCTTCCGATTTTAAGCATGATGTTTTTTTTAATCTGTTGCATTAAGTTTCCTTGGCCGACCACTGCATCTACGGTCGTTAAAATCGCCTGTTACTCTGTGCTTCTTTAAAATAACAGCGCGTCTACTTTAAAATCTTTGCCTGGGAGAGACATTGCTGATACATTATAACTACCAGGTTGCTCACTTAGCACTTAGCTTACTTAGCACATTGATAATAAAATAAACAATTAATATATATATATATTTTAAGGCATTCTTACTTTAAAGCATTTCTTCACACCTGCCTACAATACTGTATATAATTCAGAACACTCAAGAGAAAACAGAAGCAAACAGACGCTAAGGCCTCACCAGGTTCAGCATGCTGCGCAGCATTGCCAGCAACAGGAAGGCTGCCTCAGTACACACGTTGTGGATGGAGCCCACCACTGTGGCACTGGAGGCTGGAACCCCAAATATGAACCTCCAGATGGAGTCCAAGTCAAACTGCACAGACACAGAGAAGGTGTCACTTTTCTCTTTACTTTAGGTTTCGCTTAAGTTTTACGAACTTTCACAATGTCGAGTCAATTTAATAAAAAAATTCGGAGTCAGAGTAGTGGCTATTAAATAATATATATTTAACACTAATAGAATGTTTCAAATTAAATGGCAGAAACATATTTAAAGCACAGAAAGAATCATTTTATTGTGAATCACTTCCGCACAAATTTTTTAACCTCTTAGTCTTCGAGGTTGCGCCAGCGTGACGATATCCCATTGTTCGCATGTGTTAATGTTTAGCAATTGATTAAATAAATAGGGAGAAGAGTAACCATGACTAACTATACATTATTCTAAAGCAGCGATTTCAGATCACTGTTTCTCAATGGAAAACGTATAACGAATGTATTTGCTGAATGTGTGTGAGCAGTACACACCAACAACATGCATAAAAAAAGCACTACTTACATTATTATTGTAATAACGACTCACAAACACATCCGCTGCTGCTAATCCCGGTTTATTAGGAAAGATAAAGCTCCACTGAACAACATGCCGTAAAGCATTTTTGCTCCAAACAAACAATAGTGTTGAAATTAAGATGGTTATTCCTTTTGTTTATGTCACAGAACTTTGGCTGGTGTTTGTGTTTATATATTTCGGAATAACTTTCGCATAAAAAAACGAGATCTTGCTGATAAAAACAAAACAAAACTATGGCTGGAATAATATAGTGTTACAAAACAAATGAGACCACAAAATAAAAAAGTAGTATAAGGCGGAATTCGGGTTAGGTCTCCACTCTCTCTGCAGGTGTCGTTATGTTTTTATTCTGCACCACCTGATCATTTTATTCTGATAATTTCAAACCTTTTATTTCCAGCCAGTAGCATTATGGAAACAAAATTATTGATGAAAAATGTTAATAATTCTAACGATATATGGGAGGATTTTATTCCCCACGTGTGTGAGTCTTAGTTTTATTACCCTTTACAAACTCTTACTGGCCGAAGCAGCACGTGCATAGTGACAAACCAGTAAGTGATGCAGCTCTCAGTTCGGCACAAACAGCTGCTTATAAACATTAGCTCGTGCTAACTGGGCTTTGTTTACAAAAATAGACAGTCAAAACAGTTTTATTGGAGATTTGCACAAAGCAGCAATGTGGAAAATATTATTGTGGGCGGAGTAACAACAGAGACTTGGAGATCTGCATGGGGATGCTATTTTACATCTGTAAGTTACAATATATCTCCCTTTACAGTTTTATACGATGTTATAAGAGAAATTCTTGAAGTGTGTGTGTGTGTGTGTGTGTGTGTGTGTGTGTAAATTGTTTAGATGAAAGGCCAGACATCAATATGAATGGTCATGACTGTAAAACAATAGCTTGTCTGGCTACCTGGCCATCAATATGAATGCCAATTCAGTATAAATAGACAAACATTTATAACAATAGCCTTTAATGGTCAGTCATTAATTTCTATGCAAACTGTATAAATAGAGTATGAATAGCCACCTAAGTTTAGCAGGTGTCTCTCAAACAGGGGGAGGGAGAAAAGGATCAGACATAGTCTCAGATAAATGTTTGTAGAAATCTCCTTTGTTATAAAAATCTTAATAACATTTCAAATATAAACTCATGTGGCTTTTAACCCAGTACTTTTCTGGATTGCTCCAGGACGGATTTCATGTATTTATATATAAAGGCAAGAATTATTTTTTTTATGGTTATCATCTATAACTTTTTATAACTTATTATCTTTTTAAGCAAGATCAACTTTGAATAATGTACAGTAAAGCTCAAAGTGTCTTCTTTTGAAAGATATTTAAACTGTGTTTGTAGCCTATTTTTTGTCATGAACTGTTAACATTTAAAGTTAGGTAGGGCATTTTCAGCTGTGAGTCCCAAAATCTGTGCTGAAGGCATGCATAATCAGCACATAAAACTCCTGTCTTGCAATAAACATAAATAACATGCACAAAAATATGAAACCATATACCATGAAACACAATTCAACCACAGATATGTTTCCTCCTAGAATTTAGTTTTTAGTATATTATGGTTGTTAGCAGAAAGGGAACTTTGTGAATGCATAATTCCTATTAAATGCTTTTGACAATGGTGAGGAAAAAGGGTTCGTATGACTTGACTAAAGTATATCTGTGTATTCTTGATTAATAAAATGTACACTAGGAAATGTAAACAGTAAAATATTATTTCTGCTTAGCTCTGATAAACTACAAAGGTGAAGAAAATCTTAAAAGTGAACAATTGTTCTATTAGTTTGTCTGAACAATTATCTGAATATTAATAATTGATTATTCAATTAAATCATTAAAAAGTATTATTGAGTAAAAAATTATATTTGCACCGCGCTCATTTAATGGCATCTTAGGAACTCTGTCTACACTCCTGTATGGTTTTTCGATTATTCTTGTTATTCTTTATTTTAAAAAGTGGTGAATAAGAAATCAACACATTTAAAGAAGAATATCCAGTACTGTACATTATTAACATATTACTTTTTGCTGATTTAAACTAATACACTAATAAAGATCAATAAAAAATAATGTCTGCTAAATCGGGGAAATGGTAGCGTGGTTAAAATCTCAGACTACTGATCGGAAGGTTGCGAGTTCAAATCCCAGCACCACCAAAGTGCCCCTGGTGGGCCCTTAAGCATGAGCCTAAACCCTCAGCCATAATGATTGAGATATGGTTGATGTAATTGTAAGTCGCTCTGGATAAGGGCATCCGCCAAAATACCATAAACGTAAACTGTTTATTACAAAATGATCTGTGATTAAAATACTTAGTCAAATTGTTATGCCATCTTAAAATATCAAACACCTGCTGGATTTTTTATGCTATTCTACCTTTATCTGCATGCATGCAGTGAATTTGTGGAAGGACAAATGATAGACAGAGGAATGAACACACGAAAGCTTTGGACAGAACAGGTACGGACAAAAAAGTGAACACATCGCACACGTGGTTACAAACACACACGGTTAGTACGATTAGTAGGGAATAAAGGTTGCATACTGACATGTACCTGCAGGCTCTCAGGGAGCTCAGTGACGGGCTGCTGCAGGAACAGTGCCATAAGCAGGAAGTAAAGCTCAGGTACATTGGTGTGTTTGGGCAGCAATGTCTGCATCACAGGGAATCCTGGGAAATGACAGGCGTCGCGGTTTATCTCACGCACAGTGGACCTGCCGCCTGCACTGCGTCCCACGTTGAATCCTGAAGCAACATAGAAATAAAGCGAGGGAAGAGTTTACTTTTCGGCCGACTTCAAATCAACAGCAATTGACGCAGTTCTATAATCCAGAACAGACGCTCACCGAGCACCGTGCCGATCTTGTTGGTGAGCACCGAATCGGTGTGTTCGAGCCAGCCACCGCCACACAGACCCTCTTTAAAGCGGCTGAGGATACTCTGATTGCTCAGCAGCGCCACCAGAATCCAAAGCGCCACGGTCACTGTGCTCGAGTGAATGTGTTCCTCCATGAACATCAGCAGCCAATCAAATCCCAGTGTGCGCACAAGCTCCTCACATGCCCTGCAGGTGACAGAGTTCATCTCATTCAGACAATATGTCAGTAAAAATGACCTATGGATCTATGACATGCATTTCATTTGTCCTGGGTTTTTATGATCATCTCTGGGAAATGGGAAACGTGTGTTAAAATAATTGTATGCATGCAGATTTTACACCATGCACTCATTTTACTGGAAACCTATAAATACACTGATCAGGTATAACATTATGACCAACTGCCTTATATTGTGTTGGTCACCTTTTGCTACCAAAACAGACCAATCGAGCATTACAGCATTTACTTCTTCAGCTGTTTGAGTAACAGTGGTAACAGTTTGGGCAAGAACCACGTAAGGCAGGAAAATTCACATGTCCAAATACTTTTGCTAATACGCTTATTGTCATAATTAGCTTTAAGGTCATTAACAAATTAAAATGATACTTTACTGTGCATTAACAGTGCATTTCTCCTTGGAGCTGAAAAGCAGTTTGAGCAGGATGTCTAGCAGTCGATTGCGCAGTAGGATTACATTGGACGAGAGAAGCCCTCCAAAATCCTCCTCGTTTCCTGGACAGAATGCAGGCAGTCAGATTTACTATCACTTGGGAGGAAAATTTAATGGTGGTGTAATTTGTACACTGAAATGCAGCACATCATGCATTTTATGTCTAATATTAAAATCAGAATCAGTCTCACCTCCTTCGACCTTCTCCTCATTATTAACCTCCATAACCACAAACTTCTCACAGACGGCAAACGTAGGCAGAGTGGATGAGATGAACTGGCCGAATCTAAAATTAAGGCACAAAGTATTTAGTGCCAGAAAACCATCACAACTAGGAAACTTATTAAAGCACTTAAGCATATTAATGATCCTTAAAAATGCTGGGATCTGATACCTAGCTAAACTAAAATTACAATTTAAGGTTCAACAATTGTAAACAATAAATTATATATAAATGGAAACTTATATGGAAAAGTCATAATTGGTGATTTATTTTTAGCATTATTATAATAATATAAATATACGCATTCAAAAATAACACTGCTGTACTGCTAAAGGTGGGATGTGTTTTAAGGAGTACGGGTGAACAGTGTACCGAAGAAGGTCGTAGGAATTAGGGAAACCCTGCAGAAGCAGGCTGAGGACATTGCTGATAGCGGCCACTGTAGGCTGAGAAAGCGTTTGGTCCCTCAGTGTAAGCAGGAGTTTGGGGATCAGCTGAAACTCTCGGAGGAGCTTAGCGTTCTTCGCAGCCTCGCTGGAACAAGCAGACAGAAATTCAATTTGTTCCGTTTAATTACATTCACCAACTGTATCAAAAATTTATTTTTTGGGGGCAAAACCATTAAAGAAAGTAAGATTATCTGATAAAAGGAAATGTTGATGGGAGTGAAAAGTCTCACCTGGATTCAGTCAGGAGTTCAATGAAGTGCTCAAACAGAGACAGGTGCAGTTCGTATGGAGCGTGTAGCCATACCTGTGGGGCAGGAAATGTGTACACCTTAATCAGGAAGTATCAACCAATCAACTTTATATAATCAGTATACTCAAATCTGCTCATTAAATTGAGTCAATATAATTTTTCTAAAAATGGTTCAGAAGCAAGCAGATTAATCCAAACAAACTGATCCCAACCTAAATCTTTTCTTAAACCAGGTTTCAAATTTCAAATTTTATGTAACAAATAAAATATGAACCAAAAATTTGAAACCTGGTTTAAGAAAAGATCTCGGACTGCAGATTGTTATGTAACAATGTTACAAAAGCACAGTGAACTTTGTACCTCGAAGTCACAGAGCAGGTCTTGGAAAGCCGTGGAGTTGGGAATGATGGAAGTCTCATGGCCGCTGTCTACGGTGCCCACCAACGAGAAGGTCAGGTGCAGGATGTGGCTGTTTAGTAGTGAGCGCTTCTTCTTCAGCAACATGGCCAGTAACTACAGATAGACACAAAATAGATCTATTACCCATAACTTTCTAAAAGACGTGCATAATAAAGCAGTTACAACATAAATAAAAGAGCAGCTCAATTGTTATAGCAAGTAACGTGAACACGTTTCATTCTTCAGGCAGTTTATTCAAGCAAGAGTCATTATCAGGTTTCTACTTCTACCTAGAAATTAGACATGCTAGACTGGAATCAGACATGCTAGACTGGAATCAGACATGCTAGACTTGTGTGGCTGAATCAATGATCCGGTTATAAACAATAAAACCAGAAAGGCAATCATTTTTTGTATATACAAAAGTGAGGTTCACCTGGTATCCTCTGATGCGCTCCATCTCTTTACTGGCCAGTGGGTTGCTCTTGACCACACAGACCAGAGCTTTGACGGCTGCATACAGCCCTTCTACGTCCGATGCCATGGCCACTAAGCCAAGAATGGCAGCAGCACCACCTACATACTGCAATGTGGTGGCTACTGGGGTGGGAACAAAGGCTCTGACACCTGTAGGAGAGGATGGGATGAAATCGTTCCTACTGAAAAGAATGAACATACCAAAATAGTTGTGCTCTGACACAATCGGTGAGATTTAAATCATGGCCGAATTCATACCCAGGTAGCCTATAACAGCAGCGCCGATGGTCCTGGCAGGTCCGATCAAATGGCCTGCGGCATTGTGGAGGAGCTTCACCGGAGTGGCGTTCTCATGAGATGAGACCGCCAGCTGTAAAGAGGAGACAGTATTTTAGAGATTATACATACGGTGTCATATAAAGCCAAAAATGTGCTATTTCAAATGGTACAGATCAGACTGTCATATTAAACCCTAACCTACAGTTAAACAATGATTAGGACATTAACATTTCTTTCACACAGGATTACATTTAATATCCCTATTGGGATGTTTTTTTTGTATTTTTGTTTCCCCCAAAAACACCACCTGGCTCCAGATTCCATCATGATGTTATAAAATCATGACTATAACACACCTGACTGTGAAGCAACACAGCGACATGCTGATGCTGCTTTTCTGCAGTATTGCTGAATGTGCACTTACTCTTAAAAACTCCTTCCAAAACCTCAGTCCGCTGCCAAAAACAGACTTCATCGAATCGTTTGTGGAATATTAATCCACTGATGAGAAAATACATTTCTCACACATTACATTACTGTTACCTAATCGTTTTAATAGCATTTACTGAGAGCTAAAGCCGTACTGACACAAAAGCAATTTCTACCCAGTGTTTAAAACAAACAGAACGAAAAGAAAACTTTGTATGAGATTTGTAGTACATTAAATGTGAATATTCAGATATAAAATTAGGTAGGAAACTAATTCAAAGACTGCATATCAGGGTTTTTTGCAGGTTTCACAAAATCAAATTCAAACCCTTTTAAGACCTTGAAGAAATACATTTAAGCTCTATATCACAACAAATACGATGGCCTCAACCAAGCCAGTTAAGGCCAAGCATCGCTAAAATTGCACTTCCTCATATTTGACAAATAAAATCTGTGGTACAATCCGAGAGAGATTCGTCGAAAACGTTCTAAAGTGCTGCGAGGGGCATTTCAATGAGCATTAAAGGAAAATTAACATTACATGGACATCAGAAAATTAAGACTTAATTAAAAAAAAGAATAATTATCTACAGCAGCGAATTTAAAACTTTTTGTGGCCTAAAAGTTTTATTTTTACATTTAAGACCCTGCGGAAACATTGGCATATGTGTTAAAGTTTAAATACAATATACTACAATATAATTTATTACATATAATATAATGTGATTATATAATTAATAATAGTAGCATTGGCTATGATTTTATTCAATATTAAATTGTATATCCTTGGGTTTTAGTTTTAATATCTTCGACATCTGTATTTATTACATTCTACACATAACCTTGCACAAAAGGTCGTTCACCTGTTTGGCGATGGCCTTGCTGTCCAGTTTGTTGTAGGCCTTGCGTATCTTGGCCACGGTGAGCGCGGAGACCGAGAGGGCGTATAGACTAAAGGACACCTTCTCCTCTGGAACCAGTGAGACGGGACACGGTGGAACAGCTTCTGCCTTCGAGTCTTTACCTGTGGAAAAGATACATCAGATGAATACAGGAAGCCAGCATCAGATTCTTCAAACACAAAAGACATTAGAAACTCTGAGCAAAGCCTTGTCTCAAACGGACTGTATTTTTCCCCCCATATGGTATGTAATTAATTGCATTTTTGGAGAGTCAAGAGTTTGCTTGAATGTTGAATTTAATAAACATAAACATTATTTGTATTCATATAGTACTTAACTGAAAATCCATGACGTTCCAAACACACATTAAGCACACATACAAAATAAATGAAATATATCTCAGCTTAGCTAAAACCACTCACATGGCAAGTAGACGGCTTGAAAGCTGCCCACGTAGTTAGGCCCGAGTTCATAAATGGTGCTCACGCTGGCAGCAGGCAGCACTTCTTCCAGGAAGTGTGTAGGTCCCAAACGCCACACCAGAGAGGAGATCTGCCGCTGAGCAGGAGGAGTCCCGATGTAGCCGTACACCGTGCTCACCACAGGGGCGTTGGCAGCCCCGGAGCCACCAGGTACACTGTGGACGTAATGGAGCTAGATAGTGAAGGAGACAGAGAAGGAAGTCAAGGAGGTGAAAAGGGAGGAAGTGGTTTGAGGTGACTGGGTGGTTTGTTTGGTGGTTAGCTCTCTTGCTTTATCTGACTTCAGATTAAAAGAATCAAACGCAAACCACAAAGGAGGTGTGATTTGTTACTGCACAACCTGCACAAGCAAGAGTCAGATAATAAGCTTACATTCTTTACCTCCGCTCAGATACACAAATCGGTGAAATCCTTATTTATTTTCTATGCTTTTTTTAAAAGATTATTTAACTTAATTACATTTAAGCTAAACAGAGACAGAGATGTAAATCCAGTGAAATAATACATTCAAAAATTGTATTGAAATACATTATAAAAAATAAATAAAATACACTATTTGTGCTATTAAGAACGTGGTCAAATTTAATTTCCCCTTCACTTGAACCTGCCCAGCATCACATTGCCCCTGTGCAAAAAGCCAGCTCCATGAAGATAAACTTAGAGTGGAAGATCTTGAGTGGCCTGCTATAAAGGTCTAACCTCGACCCTAACAGATGACTGCACTCCAGGTCTCCTCCCCCTACATTAGTACCGGATTTTACTAACACCCTTGTGGTTGAATGAGCACAAACCTCCACAATCACACTCCAACGTCTAGTTGAACATCTTCCTAGTAGAGTGGAGGTTATTATAAGAGCAGAGTGGGATGTTCAAAAAGCACATGCCATAATTATGGGCACGTGCCCAAAATTTTTTTTATGTAGTGTTTATTCTGAGACAATTATTTCTAAATCAAATTATTATTTTTACCCTAAAATTTATTTACACATTTATATCCAACCATTAAGTTATTCATTATTATTATTATTACCATTATTGTTATTGTTGTTATTATTATTATTATTATTATCATTATTGTTATTATTATTATTATTAAATAAACCAGCCATATTTATTGCACTGAAAAAAGCACTGAAACAGGCACTTGAGTAACTTCCGGGAAAGTCAGAAATGTCTGTGAAATTTATTAGTAATAGCATGTTTTAATACTATGTATTTAATAATATCAAAATTGTTAATGGCTTTTAACTCTCAAATCATAGATCTGTTTTATACTCATGCTTTGCCTCTTGGAAATTCTGTCATGCAGGACAACATTCAGGTCAGTATTATCTCTATTTAAACAAATTTAAACTTTATATACTCTTCTGAAGCAAATTCATATTTCAGAATGTTTGTGTGGCTCATTTTAAGCAAAACGGATAGGAATTGTTTTCCTGTTTGTTTCCTCAAAAATGTTCATAAACAAAATGTTCAGAAATGTAGATAATAATAAGATATATTTTGCTCAAATCTAAAAGTGATGCTGAGAACAGAACTGCAGAATTAGAGGCACAATACAAGTACAATGAGGCAACAAAGGAACACTGGGCAAACCAACTAAGTGTGAAAGCTGGATAATGACACCTAATAGCCATAATTGAGCTTTAAAAAGAGCAGGATTATGAGCCATGAAGAAGCTGTTAGACTGGATAAAATTATACATATGTGAATCAACTGAATGGAAAATATTGTTAGAAAAAATTCTGCAAAAAAACCCCCAAAAATCTTTCAGGTCTCACCTTGACGGTGTTAACCAGCTGGCCGTCAATGTACAGTGCAGCCATGCTGTTCTTCAGCATCCCTTTGCTCATGACCAGCACCAGGTGGTGCCACTGGCCCTCGCTGATGAGGTCAGCGCAGCGGAAACGGGCGCAGCACGGCAGCAGCTCGTAGAACGAAGACTCCTCGCTGAAGTCATCCGCTGTGGAGCGCCGACATAGGAAGTGAGGTCACACACGGTAAACCAGACAAAAGAAAGTGCACTAATGATGCTAATGAAATGTACTGCAGACTACAATTACAAGACATTTACAGTAGAAGAACATGATTAATCTCACACGCTCACTGCCTTAAACCGAACTCTCAGACTCTACACAATCATCTTGTATAGAAAACACTGTTTATAAAAAAAATATCCAAAACTTATACATCAATACTTATACAATGGGGTCAAAAATAGGATGAGCCTGATGTCTAATTTGCATTCAAAGTTTACTATTTTAATAATAATTATTCTTATTATTAACAACCTAGAAAAATGTCTTTGTTTCTTTTTTAATGCAAGCTTTTTATTCAGAATAAAAATCTGCATTGTAATACCAAAAAAAAAAGTGAAGTAAAGTCAGAGTACAATTTTAAAAGTTTCACTTTTATTTATAATAATTATAAAAAAATAACTAACTGTTTTTATATTTATATATATTATAAATTAATATATTTTTGACCCATATACACCATATCAGTCATACACAGAACCTCCTTTAACTCTCAGAGGTCCAGACCTACATTCCTCATTCTCGCTTGTTTAAAATAATTTTGGCGCTAGCAAATGAATAATTCATAGTAGTTTCTGAATGATGTACATTATCATAACAAACTTTGAAGGATTCGTTTAATTAAGTCCTATCTTTGATACTTTCTACTAAATAATTACACCTGAATAAACAATAATAGAGCAATAACATGGTGCTGGTCACGACTGCAGTGAACAGAAAAGTGACTTGCCGTAGCTCTGTAGCAGCTCCTCTTTGGTGGAGACGATGAGCGAGCGGTCTTTGGCCGAGAGAACGATGGCCAGACAAACGTAGTGCTGCTCGGATGCGGTGGCTCTTCTCACAACGGTAAGTAAACGCACAGGGTGGGTGTGTGGAGCCGTGCTGAAATGCTCCACACAGAACCAGGTGGAGAAACTGAGGCCCGATGGAGGAGGAAATAAGCGCTCACCTGTGCACATTGAAGAATAGATTCAAAATTTTAACATCCAGTTGAAGTGACCTGTAAGTGAGTACAGCCCTCACATTTCAGCAACCACTGTAGTACTAAAGGGACAATACAATAGAAATGAAACTTAGATATATTTTAGTGTAGACAATGTGCAGATTGTATAGCAGTACAGATTTACTGTTCTCTGAAAAGAACTCAACATACAGCTATTGTTATGTAAACATGCAAAGCCACATGTTCTATTCATCATGTTCATGTTTTTGTCTGCTTGACAGGACCATACAAATTTGTGTATCTTGTATTAGAGCAGTTAAAATTTGGTGCTTTGAGTACAATTCTCTTATACTGACCACTGGATGTTCAACATGGCATCTCATGGTAAAAACTCTGAGAATTAGAAAATTAGAATTGTTGCTCCTCAAAGATGCTACAAGAAGACACACTGAAACCGAGTTACAGTACAGTGGCCAGGGTCATACAGAGGTTTACCAAGACGGGTTCCACTCTGAACAGGCTGCGCAAGGGTCCATCAATAAAGTAAAAAAAAGACGCATGAGTGCTGCCAGCGTTGCTTTAGAGGTTGCAGAAGCGGGAAAGGTCTGATTGTCTGTGCGCACTGCAACAAGTCGGTTTGCAGGCCGTCATCCCAGAAGGAAACCTTATCTGAAGCTGGATCACAAAAAAGCCCGCAAACAATTCGCTGAAGACAAACCTGTCCAAAAGCATTAATTACTGGACTTACAAAGTCCTTTGGTCTAATGAGACTAAAAATCTCGCTTGGCTCAGATGGTGTCCAGCATGTGTGGTGACGCCCTGGTGAGTAGATCCAAGAAAATAGTGTCTTCCCCACAGTCAAGCATGGTGGTGGTAGCATCATGATCTGGGGCTGCATGAGTGCTGCTGGTACTAGGGAGCTTCATTAAGGGAAACATGGATTCCAACATGTGATATTCTGAAGCAGATCATGATGCCCTCATATAAGAAACTGGGCCGAATTGTAGTTTTCCAACATAATAACAACTCCAAACACATCGCCAATATGACAACTGCCTTGTTGAGGAAGCTGAAGATCTTAAAAATATCCAAGTTTCCTTTCTATAGTATTGTCCCTTGAGAACATATGCTGTTGAAATGTGAGGGGTGCACTCACTTTTACAAATTTACCTTTATACATTTCTAATGTCTTCCCTTTCCCAATAAGTTCAAGTGTGTGTGTGTGTGTATCTACAATTGCTGTCAAAAGTTTAAACACACTAAGTCTTTTATATTGTTTTTAAGAGATAAAATGCATTAAAATAGGCAATTTAATGCTATTTATTTTGAAGATACATCACATTACACTTTTATTTACATTTACGGCATGTGGAAGACACCTTTATCCAGAGCGACTTACATTTATTCCATTTATACAACGAAGCAGCTATGGGGTTAAGGGCCTTGGAGTGGCAGTTTGGTGCAGCTGGGATTTGAACTCACAACCTTCAGATCAAAAGTAACATGATTTATCAACTACGCAACCAACTCCCCCACTTCCCAAGCTCGTGTTTATATTTGGAAAACACGCTATCTACATTAAATGCAAGTTCAATTCAGGTTACATGGCGAGAGGAATGCTGCACCAACAAGCCTACATTTGAATATTCATATTAACGAACCACAACTTCGAACTCCATTCCACTCCAACTATCAGAAACCCAGATACTTAACAGGGCAACAACAAAAAAAAAAGAAATGCATGAGCATGAGATCTGAGGCTTCAGGCTGCCTGTAGGAATGTGAATGAAAATCCTGTAGCCGGCAGCACTGATGACGTCATCGACAGAAAACTGGGTCATGCTGCAGGAGTCTGTCTATAAATACTGAAAACATCCATTTACTTTCCCGAGGGAGGAAGGATAAGAAGAGAGACAGAGATAGACAGAAAACAGGGAGAGAAGTCAGACATCTATCAATCTGGGGGTGCTGAAAGACAGAACGAGGGATCTAAAAAGCTCTACACTCGATCCTGCATCATCGCATTTAAACTACATTATGCTGCCACTCATCAGTGTTGTGCCAGAGGAGGCTTGAGGCGTGTGCACACACACACAAACACACACACAAAGACACACACAAAGACACACACACAAATGTATGTCATTCTCTCCTAAAGTCTCAAGTGCCTTTAAGTATTTTCTCTGCACCAATTCTCTTCAGTTCTGCTTCCTCTGAAACATCAGGACATTCTGCTCTTTCTTGTCTAAGGCTTGACTCTTTTTCAGCAGCTGCATCTCTTAGTTGGATATGGAAAGAGATGGAGTGGTTAATGTCTGCTGAGACAGTGTTTGCTGATGAGTGCGTGTGAGGGTACTGACCGTTCCCCATGCCACTGACGACAGCTCCGTCATTCACTCCAGATGTGTTAGTGTTGTTGGATGGTGCGTTGTGAGGAGCCAGGCTTGGCAAAAACAAACACCTGGAGAAAATAAAGCAAACAGAGATTTACACACTGGTGTCCTTCTGAAGCTATAGAGGGTAAAACTAACCTTCACCTGTCAGGGTTAAGTAAACCTGCACCCACAGTAGCTTTAAATTCTTCTTTTTTGTTGACAGGAGTGAAAGGTCGGAATGCAATGCTTTTCTGCTCACCACGGTTGAACAGAGCGGCTAATAGACTTACAATAGCCTTCCTGTCAGCTCAAACAGTCTGGGCATTTTGCTCTGAATCTCTCAAAACATTTTTACTTTTAAATTGTCCACTTGTCCTGTATCTGTATGACTTTTTAACCTGCGCCGCTGCCGCATCATTAGCCGATTTAATAATTGCAGAAGCGGGATATGGTGCAGCAGAATAAGCGGTATAACGTGATCATCCTTTTACCCAAATTTCACTAACACTCTCGAAACCCTACACACAGAGAATGCAGTGCAAAAAGTCCTGTTAATACTCTTAATGAAACCACAGAGTGGAAAAATAAATGCATTGTAAAATTGTAAATAAAAATCAATGATCAATTTTTATTAAAAACAAGAAATTATTTATTTGCAAATGAGCATTTTACAACTCATACTGTATATCCTTTCTTGGAATTGTGACCGTATTCATTTTTTGTAAAAAAAAAAAAAATAAAATAAATAAAATAAAATAAATAAAATAAAATAAAATAAAATCATGCTTTTAATATTTCTGATAACAACTCGGAGCATTTTGGAGGGGTGGGGGTGGGAGGTGTTGTCTAATCGCTTATATAAAATAAAAAATAAAAATAAAAAAAAATAAAAATGACAACATTTATAACCTTCACACAGTGAACTCTGGTCAAGTTATTAGACAGCTTCATGTCCTAGTGAAGTCTAATCAGCTCTGACAGTAATCAGATATTCGGTGTAAAAATGTGCACAGCACTTCTGCTTATTCTGTGACTAGAGAAAGTGCAATGCATTAGAAGAAGCACATTAAACTAAAGCTATGACTGGGAAATTTAAAATACAAATACACACTTATTATCAGATTGGACTCACAGACGCAGCCTCAATCCCATTACTGGTGACTACAATAACTAGACATACACACACAGTGTGTGTGTGTGTGTGTGTGTGTGTGTGTGTGTGTGTGTGTGTGTGTTTGTTAAAAATATGCTAATGCCTTTCCCTTTCCCAAAGAGCCCACAAAAGCTCAAGTGCAGATGTGTCTGCTCCATTAAGCTGCTCTGCTGGTCCTGATGAGAAACGAGTTAAAATGAATATTTCATCGAGGCAGATGGAGATGTGTGTGTGTGTGTGTGTGTGTGTGTGTGTGTTTGGTTGTGCTAATGTGGGACAGTGTGGTCAAAATATACTGCTAGTCAGCACCGTTAACTAAAAACAGACAGCATTCTAAAACATATATAGATAAAAATGTTAAATGACAATGCCATATTTCCCAGAATTCCCCTTTTACACCGCTCTATTTTTACCTCTAATACCTGCAACATGCTGATTCCAAGTACAGTATGTGCTGTGCACGTTACAATACTGTACAACAGAAGGCCCATGACATTCCTCATGTCACTAAAGGTCAATAGAGAAAACTAAATGTTGTATATGTAAATAAACACAAGCAATAAATCAGTAATAAGAAACAAGTCAAATAAACCAATAAACATGATAAACATATAAACAAATGTAGGCATTTTTTTGTTTTTGCGTTCTTGTATCTAAAAACCGAAACTCTTCACTCAGGAACAGTTTCTTCCCATCAGCTTTCGACTCGTACATGACTGATTTCAGACACTGAACATCTCCACCAATCTCGATTAAATAAATAAATAAATAAAGGAAATAAAACGTGTACTATACATTATTAATGCTGTTTGCACTCTGTTTGTCCTTGTCATTTGCACTACCATGTTACATGCCTTCTAACTCATTCTCTAACTTGCTTCTTTGCACAATACCGTCAAATAAATACATAATCTCTGTATAGTCACCTGACGCTCCCTAGACCACCTCCGACTGTATAATTGCAGACCCTGTCATTTACACTGAGCTGGAATATACACGTATTGCACTATTTGCACTTCTGTTTAGATGCTACCTGCACTTCATTGGCTCTGTACTTAACTGTACGGTTGGTTGGAATCTAATCTACCGTAATTTCCGGACTATTAAGCGCACCCAAATATAAGACGCACCCACTGAATTTTACAAAGATTTATATTTTGAACATAAATACGCTGCACCTGTCTATAAGCTGCAGGTGTCTACATTGAAACTAATAAACTTTACACAGGCTTTAACGAAAGACAGTGTCTGTTACACGGCTTGTATCTAAACAGTAGCCCACCAAGAAAGTCATTGTTCACTGTCTTCCTCCTTCCTTTCACAACAATTTCTATCGAGAGTTTTTCTTTTGGCATCGTCGTGCGTTTAAAAATCACCATCGGTGAAGCTTTTCTCCCGATGCCGTGCAGCTCAGAACACAGGTGAAGTGCGTTTTTTCATGCTCGGTTTTTTTCACGAAGGACTCGCATTTCCTGTAGACAGTCCGAGTGAGCAGCAGGTCAAACGTCAGAGGAACATCATCCATATTTATGATGTGGTGCGGCCCGATTCAGTGGGAGCGCATCTGATTTAATATAAAGAATTTAATTGGTTCACCTGAACCCGTTCAGCAATTTCATTGGTCTAATGTTATGGGGCTCAGTTTTTTGGCATGAAGTTTGTGAAACCGGGAAAAACCCAGAAAAAATTACATAAATTAGCCGATTCATTGTTTAAGCCGCGGGGTTCAAAGCGTGGGGAAAAAGTAGCGGCTTATAGTCTGGAAAATACGGTAAATGTATTTAATGTGACGTATCTAATGTAATGTTTAACGTATCTAATGTAAGGTATATAATTCGAACACACATTAATGGACTTTATTTTACGTGAAAGAACCTCACAAAAATTCCCAATTTGCAAAAAAAAAAAAAAATAAATAAAAAAGGATTTACGTAAATTTACTTGAAAGCATATGCTTCGTGCACATTGCTCTTTTATTTGAGAGTGATTTTGCTTCTCTTGGTGAATTATTGAGTGTTAATTCTAATTAAAACTGTAGGGCGGTGATGCAAAATGTACAAAGGCGAACTTAAAAGGAAAATAAAATACTATTAAACATCAGCGTGATTTTATGCGGAGACGATGAGATCATTGTATCAGGCGAAGCCGAGCAGTGAGCTTCCTATTCGAAGCACAATTTATTTTGAAAATATGACAATCTTAACGTATTAGTATTATTCTGATTGATATAGTTATTAAAGTATACATTCCGACACAGAATTACTCTCAGTGCAGAATACTAATGAGAAGTGCTGCTGGCTTACTGTGCACTCAGGAAATTAAGTCGAAACAAAATGAGCTATTTGGACAAGGTGCACATAACCATGGATCTATCGCAAGCAACAGAAGGTGGGAACTTGAAATGCTGCACTTGTAAAATGAACATGTTAAGATTTACAGACGCTTTCACCTTTTTGTTTTTTTGGTCATTTGGATGCTTAAAAGGGAACAAAAATAAAAAATGAGAGGAGAAATACACTATAAAGACCCCCTCTCCCTACATCAGCACCTGAGTTTACTAACACCCTTATGATTGAATGAACACAAATCTCCATAAGTACACTCCATAATCTAGAGGAACATCTTCCTGGAACACTAGAGGTTATTATAACAATACATTTGGACGAAATGTGGCATGGGATCTTCAAAAAGGACATCTTATGGTTGGGTTGTCCATATAGTGTATTTACCCAACAAGACATTTGGATATTAATTATTAATGATATTTTTGGGAAAAATATACTTTTATTTTAATAAAGCAGAGGTGTCTAACTATCTAACAAGCATAGACCGTCTGAATCTTCTGTTACATACTTCAGGTATTTATGTCTATTGCTGTATTCCACAACTAAGACGCCATTAAAAGGCAAACTTTGAAACACTTTAAAGCCGTGACTCACCCAAAACCCTCAAGCGCAGTGTCGAACTCGACGAAGGCCGGAGTAAGGGCCGACCCGTGCAGGCGGATGATGTCGTGCGGCGTTGTCATGGACACTAGACATTTGACGCGTGTCAGGGGCACGGCGCTAGCTTCAGCCGAACGCACCAAGCTCCGGCTGATGCGGTACGAACCGCTCTCCTCGCTCACCGCAAACACACTGTCCATCCCCAAGCCCTCCATAGATGCTGTCATGCTGTCTAAAAGAACAGAGGAAGAAAAAATGTCAAACTGTGATGGTCAATTTCTATGATCACCTCACTACTGCTTCCATTATACACCAATCAGGCATAACATTAGGACACCCTGGGCAAACTGATGTGTACTGTGTATTCTGACACCTTTCTATCAGAACCAGCATCAACTTTCTTTAGCAATTTGAGCTAGAGGAGCTCGTCTGTTGAATCGGACCACCCGGACCAGCCTGCGCTCTCCATGGATGCTATTCCTAACGCAACCCTCTCCATTTATCCGGGCTTGGGACCGGCACTAAGAGTGGCTGGGGTTGGTTCCCTGACTCGGGATTGAACCCGGGCCGCAGCGCTGAGAGCGCCGCATCCTAACCACTAGACCAACAGGGAACCATGCTAATGAAAAAATGCTAATGAAAAAATTAGGGAGAAAAAACACACATGCATTATTAAATACCAGACCTTAAAATATTGCTTAAAAAGACCAATAAAACCCAGGTATGGAGACCAAACTTGAAGAAAAGCTTCAGTAGACATATGAGTAACACAAGTTAAGAATTCTAAGGGAATCATTTCCATAATAATCTTATGCCATCCTCTCAAACATGAGGGTTTCTGACTGAGCCACGCTAACAATATATTTTTTCAAAGACAAAGGGTCCATCTGTAGCTCAAGTCCAAACATACGGCTCATACAAACAACAACCTTCGACCAAAAAGCTCTGATTACAGGACAGTTCCATAATAAATGGGTGTAATCTCCCACTTCCACCTTCCCATTCCTTCTCTGTGATGGTCAACTGAAGCTTCCCTTCCCATAGTCTTTTAAGGTGTTCACCACTTCGTATGTGCAAATGTGATCTGCTTACATGTCCTTGGAGCACTTTAGATAGATACTGACCACTGCAGATGGGGAACATCCCACAAGAGCTGCGGTTTGGGAGATGTTCTGACCCAGACGTCTAGACGTCACTATTTGGCCCTCGTCAAACTCGCTCGAACGTTTTTCCTGCTTCGAACACGTCAACATTGAGGATAAAATGTTCACTTGCTGCCTTTTCTATACCAGCCAATATCAGATGCCGTGATTAACCGCTCATATAAAGTTTGGTGTAAATAACCAATCTTCAAGACTCATTTAGAAACTGAGGTTAAACCAATCATTTAGCAATGCAAAGCTCAAAACTATATCTATGTGCAGAAGGCAGTCCATACTCAGAACAGAACTTTTTTCATGTTTCATGTTTCTAATGGCACTTAACGTCATTTATTGAAAGAGATTACCTGATTTAGGCCAGAAATTTTCAAACAGCTTAATTAAATTGCACCATTCTATTATGGTCGATTGAATTATAGCTAATCCTACCAGCAGAAACACTAAAAATAGGGGAAAGTGCTTCGTTTGATGTGCAGGAAAATGTTTTGCCATTTAACTGCGTTGTGTTGCAGCAAGAGGAAGTATACAAGCACATTAAAAAAAGCTAGAGCTGAGCAGATTACACGGGGTCGCCGAAAATGATCGCAGGTCAAACAAAAAAGCAGATTGGAAAGCAAAAAAAGAATGCAGGGATCATCTGTTTTACTTACTTCTTGCTTCAGCTTCATAACTCAGGGAACTCGGCTTGTGAACCCGATACTGCTTTAGAAGCTTTTTGTCCCAGGCGCCGCAATTTAAAGGATTTCCTAAACGCAAAAACTCCCTGTGGAATTAAAAACAAACAAACAAACAACAAACAAACAAACAAATTAAACACATGAACAAAATTGCAGTTATATCAAAGTCTATATCAAATGTTGTGCATTAGACGGTTTCTGACTGGATTTTCTGATTCCGGGTTCCTCCTGAGTAAAGTTTGATATCACACAAGGCTTCTGTAAATGTTAATAACTCACCTAATTTAACATTCTCTCAACTACGCGAGAGATCAGTTTGAACTTAAGTACCATCACAGCTGAATGAATGAATTTGATTTGTTCAGCACATTTAACAGTGGACATTGTCCGGAGGCAGCATTAAATAAAATGTAATGTGTATATACATTTTAGCATCATAAATTAATCCTAATTCATTTTCACCACATTGAACAAACCAGTGGTGACTATGGCAAGTAAAAACTGCATTAAAAAAAGGTATAAATTATATACACTACATGGACAAAGATTTGTTTGTGTTTTCTGAACACCCCAATCCACATTTAGCCCACATCTTCCTTTATAATAACCTCCACTGTTCTGGGAAGATGTTCCACTAGATTTTGGAGTGTAATTGTGGAGATTTGGGTTCATTCAGCCACAAGGGCGTTAAAAAGATAAAGGTAATGATGTAGGTGAGGTGAGGTGGTTTGGGTTGCAGTCGGGCGCTACAATTCATCCCAAAGATGTTCAAAAGGGTTGATCTTAGAGCTCTATAGCAGGCTACTTAATCTTCCACTCTCACCCATGTAAAGCAGGGGCATTGGAGTGCAGGAACAGATTTCAGGTAAAGGAAAAAAAAAGATCTATGCAATTGTGTGCCTACAAATGAGTGCTAATCGTTTGGGGAAGAACTAAATATAGCTGGTAAAGTCAGGGGTACCAAAATTTTCTCCAATGATTATCGCTGAGGTTATCAACTGTTCACTGATAAAGACTTGTAATGTAAAACTGTTCATTGTAGCCCTAATCCTCTGTAGCCAACAGTTTATATTAATTACAGCCCAAATCATTTTCATTCTTGCGTTTAACCCTCCACAGTAACCACAAGATGACTGTCTTAGTCAAGAGCTTCTGCGTCCTTCATCAAGGCTAGGCAGCCATGTGGAAAATTAAGAACGCTAATCTGACCGCATATTTCTTCACGACGACCCACAGAGAACTTTAATGATACTCAACCCTGACAAATTTGTTCATTTTAGTTTTAACCCTGCGGAGTGCTGCGAGCTTCCGAGCGTCAGGGATCTGCATGGATAATCTGGCACGCGCTGGGAAGATTTTATTTACACACTGAATCAAAGCTCGAGCAGGAGATAAAGAGCAGGGCTGACTTTTAATAATCTCACTCATCCGCTCCAGACTGCATGAGTGTGTACGCGTGTGTACTACAGAGCCGTATATAGGAAACAATTTTGATATCATTGAGCTCAAACATTGTAGTCATCTGTTTAGTCATCCGTTTCCTAGACGTTATTTACTACTGGCTAAGTAAAATTAATCATGTGATCAGTAGCATTACATAGCCTATCTATCTATCTATCTATCTATCTATCTATCTATCTATCTATCTATCTATCTATCTATCTATCTATATATATATATATATATATATATAAAAATTGTATAGTATAATAGTGATGAATATGAATAGGGAACATTAATATTAAAAGGTAGATAAAGATAAACATTGGTAAAGTAGATTGATAATATGTAATATAAAATTAGAGAATATGCAATATCCATATATCTTTTCAGCACATTATTATAATAATACAATATGTACATGTGCAAGTCACAGCTGTTTCTGATATACGCAGGATTGGCAACCTGACAAGGCTGTTATCTATAATTGAATAAAGACATCCTAGTCATTAGCTAATAATCTAGTGCTATATAATTGGTGAATGATTCAGACTGTACAGGTTTCGACTGACCGGAGAGCCATGGGCTGCAGGTTCTGCGAGGCGAGCCTCTCGAAGGTCCTCTGCAGCGGCGGGTGAAGCGGGTGCTCCTCATCACTCATTGCGCAGCTGCAACGCTGAAGCAGGCGTGATGGCAGACCTGACTCACACAGCACCTGCTGATTCCTCTCAGTGTGTACCAACAACTGCAGCACATTCGCCACCGCCAACTGCAACTCCAAAGCATTCTGGGAAATGAGACAGAAGATGCAATGAAGATCTTTAGGCAATCAAAGGTCATATTAATCCTGAAGATGTCTAAAAACTATTTCTTTGTGGTTCACATAAAGAAGGCGGTCCCAGTTACCCGAGCGACCGAACTAAATAAAGGGCAAAGTTCGAATACTAAAAGCAGGACTTATCTGCTACATTTTTGCTCTAAACAAGACAATGACAGTGCTGATGCTTTTCACACTGTCCCTCTCATATCTGGACTTATGCAAAAGTTCCAGCATGTAGCTCAAAACAAAACCTGCACCTTTGCATCTTTTAGCAGTCAATAAAGTTTCAATCTTTCAGTCAGAGGCAGAGGTACAAACAGCTTAAAATGTGCTCTACGCGATTCTTGGCATCATGGCGAGCTGCCGAGAAATTTTCTTGCAAGGAAATGGGAATGTTTTGATGAGGCTGACAGGAACTCAAGCAAAGAATGCTTGAGAGAGCAGAGAGAACCCTCGGAGATTATGTCAAACGTTTGTCAGCTCATCAGTTCAGTCTCACAATAGGACTGTCAAAGCACGCTCATAAGGACATGAAAAGCCAGAGTCGCCTACAGAGGGACAATTGTTTTTAGAAGAATGTTATGCGTTCGTTGACGAGTAAAAACTGTGATGTTTTTCTATATCGCTAATTCAAAAGTTTTCAAACTCGGTTGGGGTGAACAAAGTGATATGATCTCGAGCAAAAAAAATAATGTATACTTTGAGAAACTTACATGAAACATGGAATCAGTCCTATACATTAGTTAGAGCTGGCAACAAATACAAAAGTATTATTACTCTATGTTCTTCTAATAACTTACCATAATCAGTGCATAATCTAATTTCTTTTATATTGTATGCAACAAAACTTTTGGCACCCTTTGCCATTACGGTTTGTGAATTCTGTGATTAAACCATTAGATCAGTACCAGAAATGTGTGGCAACAAACTGTAATATTTACGTAAAGAGAACATTCCTTTTAAGAAAAACTAAGAAATATTTTCCCACAAAAAATGTACGATTCCCAGAATGTTGAAATTAGCTGGGACATTAGGATTTTCTGCCTGATAGGTAGCTTCAGTGTAATAATATCATTATATAATATCAGATATCACATTCTACAAAAGCCCCTATTGCACAAGAGTATATTTGTTATTTATGACCCAGACATGCAAAAGTCAGAGCATAGAGGTGTACCTCAGGCTGGGTGACTGAGCTGATGGAGGCCAGCAGATCCAACATGGCCAGAACAGCCCCTGCATGAATGACCACAGGATCGGAGGCATGCTGAGAGGGGTTCCCAAGCTGCAGCTTTAAGTCGGTGAGGTTTTTGGTTGGAGCTGAGTTGGAGGAACTGTGGTAGCCGTGTCTGTACAGAAGGAGGGAGAAGGTCATGGCACGATGTGAGTGCGAGTCTTATGTAACAATAACCGTTATACAAGGTTTCTCTTATTTACTAGTATGTCTCAAAGTAAAAAAATAAAAAATAAAATAAATAAATAAAACATCCACACAATTTTGTTCTTATTTAAGATACTTCCCAGTATATATGTATAACGAATGCCACTGGTAAACATGGTGAAAATAAAGCTCTCATCGAGCGCTCATTAAACATTTGATTGATTGGAAAAAAAGCCACAACAGAACTACAGCTACACATCTCTGGAATGGCATGGCAGGATTTCACAACAAACTCATCACCCCCATTTCCTACACATACACAACAATCTAGTACAATCTGAAATAATCTTTGCACAGAAATAACTGAAAAGGCCTAACATAGCTACACAATCTCCTGATTTACATCCCTCAGGAAATTTATGAAGGATTATGACATTGTGAGTATGTCAGAGGGACCCTTAAGGCTTTGGGAAATCGAGGAATGTGTCACTACTGAACTACAAAACCTCGCAATTTCTTGTTTATTGGTGGATGATACTTTTCTTTCCTCAGATCCAAAACTGTGTACATTTGAATTGATTAATTTCCCTGAACAAAAGAAAAAAGTACAAATGACTCCGAATACTTATTTCCTCCTCGCTGTTAAATCTGTTCCTTTGTATGTAGGGATTAAATGTATATTGCATGTAAATTTTAAAACACCACTTACTAAGAGATCATTGGAACCTGTTCAGGTCTTTTCGAAGCTTGTAATTGACAACCATAATGTTATAATGAGGAACGAACGCTGTATATGCTAGAAGGATGCAAAATTATTAATTATACCATGTTATGAAGCTACTCATTGTACATCTGCACTATATCTGGTACTGAAAGGGCTTTTTATCCTAATGTGGAAGCTGTGGGAAGTTGTGATTCACTCTATTTGTGCGTAAATTTACACTCTTGGAGGCCAGAGGACCGGAGCTAGATTTAGGTCAATTAAGCATCTGCCTTGGTGCAATGTTAATTACTGCTCACAACTCCCTCAGGAGATATGAACTATTAGCACAAGTTGAGAGGATTTATTTATTTTTTTTGCAGATGCAAGCTAGAAGCCTGCAGAACAGCTCGGGAAGGCAGGCCGACGTGCAACCACACGAGCGCGCACGCACACACACACACACACACACACACACACACACACACACACACACACACACACACACACACACACTCACTCATTCTAAGCGAGAGAGGTTGGAGAGATCTATGAATAGAGCAGAAAGATAAGATTTGTGTTAGAATGTAGGAGAGAGAGAGAGAGAGAGAGAGAAAGAGGGTGAGAGAGAGGTGAAGAGAGAGAACAAGAGAGAGAGAAGGTGACTGTGGGTGGCAGTAAAGTGCAGAGCGCAGTACCTCTTCCTGGTGAGTGCTGGCGTGCCCCAAGGAGAGGGAAGCGATGTCTCGTGAGTCAGACAGGGAGGAACCTGCTCGGCACGACTACACACACACACACGCACGCGTGAGCACACACACACGCGAGCACCAACAGACACACACGCAGATCAACAACAAGCACACAACCATCCATTCGGCAGCAACACACACACCCCACATGTGCAGCCAGGCGATGCCATGGGTTACATCAGCCAGAGAAAAAAAAGAGAAAGAGAAGAATAAATATGATGGGAGCAGTTAGTTCAAGCTGAGGTGATAATTTAAGATTATTTACACTTAAAGGAACTGGTACAGTCTGGTACACACACACATGCACCGGATCAGTAAATAACTGCAGGGCTAAAGCACAGCTGCACCACAAAAGCAAATGGACCTCCCACTAAATTGGGGAAAAAGTCAAGGCAGCAAAACTAACAAGTACGAGCCTGATGTTAACAAAAGTGATAGCTTTAATTAATGCACAACTTAATACGCGAACTCAAAAGCTTTCTAAAACCGACAAGACATGGCCATGTCCTTACCTGTCAAATGAGTCGGTGGACATTTTGTAGAGGTAAACAAAGAGCTTGGCACAGTGAGCCAGCTGTGGGCACACGCTCTCCTCAGACACCGTCTCGTCCTCCAGGAGTCTCTGAAAGACCTGTGCGTTACAGGCCATGGCGCTGCAGGTCACGGTGGTCACCGGAGCGAGTTTCTTGGCGTCGGAAAAACAACCGAGCAGACGCACGGCGTCGGCCAGCTTCTCGTATTGCACCTCGGTTCGGAAGAAGTGTGCGTTGGCCGGTTCGTATCGCATGGCGGCTGTCAGAGTGCGGAAGACCTCGCGCAGCAGCTGCAGCACCCGCCCGGCTCCGGCTCGGCCCTCGCGCCGGTGCCGAGCAAGCGCTCCATGGCCACTAACAGCGATGTAACGTAGACGAAGCCGCCGACGCGCCGGAACACGGTGCGAGAACGGTGGCTTTCCCGCAGCACCGCCAGCAACGCCTGCATTCGACGATGAAACATTCGAACCATTAGGCATCAATACAAATCAGAGCAGAACACAACAGGTCGATTATGATCTTGATGACAGCGATACAACAAAATTGTAAAAACATTTTCATTTTCGTGCGGCAGGCAAACGTAGCAGCGTCTGTGCGGTTCGATAAGTCGGGACGCTGCAAGGATGTACGCATCTCTCGCCTTGATAGATCTCGCCTTGCTCTCGGATCGTCCCTCTTTTTCTGCGTTGCTGGACATTAAACAGGACATTGAACCCTCCACTCTGTACTTTATACTGTAGTGGTATAGTATAGTGTACAGTAGAGTTTATACATTATGGTACTATAAATAGCTGTTTTGCTAAATTATGCATTGTAATCTGATCAATTATTAACCATCACAGTATACTTTAAAGACTCTTGCGTTGGCTAGTTCACGTCTAGACTTTTTTCACGTTCTGATGGGACCATCAAACGCATCTCGTAAATCAGGGACTACCTATACATATTATTTATAGAATGGTTTCCTCTTAGAATACAAAAACGTATTTAGTATCACATGAGCAATAATATTAGATTTTTATTTGTAACTTCTATTTTCTATTAATAGATATTTAAAAACAATTGTCAGGGATAATAATATATAGTTCTAAAGTCTCCTCGATATAATAATGGAGCTTTCAGTCACTCTCCCTGAATAAAGACTCGAAGTAGATACGTCGGCCTGTTTTTGGTCTTAATGGTCAAACTCAGTTACCCCATTTAGCGTTCAATCTTTAAAAACCTAAATGAATTTTTAACTCTTTATTACAAGTTAACAGTTGCATGTAATGTACTTTTGTCTGTGGTTAGATGGTGGCACCATTTTTCTGATGTGGGAGAGTGTGTTTTTCTCTTACATTTGTATGTGGGAGGTTAACCATCAAATCTTTTTTTTTTTTCGTTAAAAAAAAAAAAAAAAAAAAAAAGAGATGAAAAAACCCACACAACACAACAAAGCGTCATTTATTTCCTTTTAAGGTTTAGACGTCACTGTTTGAAGCTCATATTATTGTATGCCAAATACAAGTGTGTGTGTGTGTGTGTGTGTGTGTGTGTGTGTGTGTGTGTGTGTGTGTGTGTTCTGACCCGCAGAATGTCTGTTTTGAGCTGCAGCTCTGAGGAGGGTGCAGAGTGCATAAGGCCCAGCAGTGTGCCCATGTCATCGTCTCCAGAGGGTGAGAGCACCAGCTGCTGGATTATCATCAATGCATGTTCGCGACACTGCCGGTATTTTATTATGTTGTGCACGCAGCGGGCACCGCCAAACTCCCGGAACAGACCTGCAACAGAAATCATCACTAATAACAATGCGATTCAAAATCACTGATTACACCATTACTTTATACTCCTGATAAACATGGAGGATAATGTACATGTTATGGTTATGCTGATAAAGTGGAGCTACAGTGAATAAAAGTGATTGAATATTTCTCATTAAAAGTTTATTATATAACTTAAGGACATGCACCATATGGACAAAACTATTGGGACATCTGACATTTCCAGCCGTATGTGGTTCTTCCCCAAACTGGTACCACGAAGTAAAAGACACAACTGTATTAGGTGTCTACCTTTCTTTCGGCTTCTAACGTTAGGGGTCGCCACAGCGGACCATCTGCATGTTTGATTTGGCACATGTTTTAACGCTGGATGCCCTTCCTAACGCAACCCTCCCCATTTATTCGGGCTTAGGACTGGCACTAAGGCTTGAGCAACCTTAATGGCTGGGGTTGGTTCCCTGACCGGGGATCGAACCTGGGCCGCAGCGTTGAGAGCGCCACATCCTAACCACTAGACCACCAGGGAACCTCCTCTGGATGAAATTCTCCCTTTACTTGAACTAGGAGACCAAACCTGTTCCAGCATGATAATGCACAATGCACAAAACCAGCTCCATGAAGATTTGCTTTACATGGTTTGTAGAGGAAGATCTTCCGTAGCCTGCTATAAAGCCCTGAACACCTTTGGGATGAATTTGGAATGCTGACTGTACCTTTACTTTACTAACACCCTTATGGCTGAATGAGCACAAATCTCCAAACTTTGGAACAACTTCCCAGAACGGGGATGTTCAAAAAGCACATACAAATCTTACGCTCAGGGGTCCACAAAGGTTCGTCCATATAGAGTATTTACTCCCTTCAAGCTTAAAAATGTCACAGAACTAGAATCGATAGAATCGAATAACAATCCAATGATCTAATTGTTGAATTTGCCTATATTTCAAATATTGTAAATAGTATCTATGAGGTTAAATGCAGACTTCAGTGATCTAAAGTGAACACCAGAGGAAGCAATACTACAAGCAGCACTATCACCGTGAATCTTTTCTATCAGAAGCAAAGTAAAACACTTCTCTACACCACCCATTACACGTTTTCGCCTTTGGTAAGGTTAGAAATCCGGCGTTATGCAAATACCTAAAGCTCTTCATAATACCTGCTTGGCTTAGATTACATAAAAATAAATAAAAAAATAAAAACGTTTGATATTAAGGCATTCAAAATGCCTACGGATGCAACTTGTAGCAGTCGAAGAAACTATAGGAAGTGCATGCACCCGAATAAAACGTGCAAGCTGGCATGTTTTTAACAGTGTGTGCATAAAGAAAATGTGGGTAGAAAGAAACACCCATCTGATTATTCAAACCTGAAGACAATGAAACCGCTTTAAATTCAAATATACTGTATTTTGATCAGAAATCACTAGCAAGGTGAAATGCTGCTGAAAGACAATATAACTATGAGAAAGTAAGGAATAAAGGAAGATCCGCCTTTCAGGTGCATGTGTTACATGTAACTACAAACACAGTGGATTAGAAAAGAGCTTAAACATTAAAGAAAAATATATAGAAAATGTTCTGGCCAATCACAATTCAAAGACGGATTGCAAAGCAAACGGCAAAAGCGAATACGAACTCTAAAAAGAACATTAAACCAACCGGTAAACGAACAATAGTGGAAAAAGGAAGGGAAGAGGAAAAGGAAGAGCCAGCACACTGAGGAAGCAAAGTATGCAGATGCAGAGGAAATATTTGCTGAGACAGATAGAGATACTGTTCTAAAAAAAGGCTCTTTTGTTTCCCCTACACAGACACTGAGTCAGATAAGAAGAAAAACTGACAGCAAAGACGCCAGTGAGGAAAATCACGCACCCCCTCCGACCCACAACCCTCCCTCCACCCATTACTCAGGTTTCTCTTTCACTTCCCATGAACAGCCACGAGACAGACAGAGAGAGACATGGGAAAAGAGAAGAGACATGGTAAGTTTGGACAGTTTGTCAGCAGCATTTGCGCATATCTAGTTATGTAACCTTAACGCAACAGTAGCTCCTGATTTCAGCCTCAGATCCACAGAGGCTTAAATAAAAAGCTGCTTGTTTTTCAGACTGGCACCAGGATTCCAGAGTTTCTGCTCTGATAATTGTAATTGAAAAAAAAATTACACGTTTTAATGAGATCACTTTTACTGCCTGAAAGCTGAATTATTACACGTGGAGTCAGTGAATGAATGAAATAAATTATAGATCGTGCACCAAGATGCACTTTTATTAAATACACACATACCTGCATTGGTGTTAGAGCCCTGCAGCAGGACTGTAAGTGTCTCCATGACCAGCCATGCCAGCTGTTTCTGTTCCTCTGCCACGTTGTTCTTGGAATCACCTGATAAATAAGGACAGAATATGTCAAGAATCATACAAAAATCAATAACCTGTAATAAACCCACAAATACACCATAGAGTCAAATGCTTGTGGACACCTGACCATATGCTTCATATGTACTCTTTAAAATTCCACTTCACATTCAGTCCCTATTTGCTGTTACAACAACCTCCACTCTTCTGGGAAGATGTTTCACTAGATTTTTTAATATGATTGTGGAGATTTGTGCTCATTTAGCCAAAAGCGTGTGAGTGCAGTCAGTGTTACAATTCATCCCCAACGTCGTTCAACAGGGTTAAAGCAGGCCACTAAAGACCTTCCGCTCCAAATTACGCAATCCAATTACGGAGTCTACTAGCTCAGTTAAAGGGAATATTTAATGCTACAGCACTCAAAAGCATCCTGCACAATTGTGTGCCTCCAACTTTGCGGTAGCAGTTTGGGCAAGAACCACATATGGCAGGAAGATTCAGGTGTCCCAATACTTTTGCTGTCCTTTTATAATATACAGGGTTATTCAAAAAGAATGAGCCGATATCATGATGCATTGCTTCAGTTCTCAAGCATCGTCATGGAACGAGTCAGTGACCATTTGAAAGAGGCGTTATCTAAGTTGATTGTAAGTATAATACTTGTGACTTGGCTGGAGTTTTGTATTAATTTTAATTAATAAAATATCGCGTAATGAAATCGGTTCATTCTTTTTTAATAACTCTGTGTAGCATGCAAACATTTACAGCGTTTCTGCAGGTTTCCCGAAATGAAATTTGAGCCTTATATCCCATTCTTCTCCCATTAGGGGTCACCACAGAGGATCATTCGTCTCCACCCCCCCCCCCCACCCTGTCCTCTACATCTGCCTCTTTCAACCCAACTACCTGCATGTCTTCCTTCACCACATCCACAAACTTCCTCCTTGGTCTTCATCTTTTCCTCCTTCCTGGTGGCTCCATCCTCAGAATTCTCCTACTGATATACCCTATGTCCCTCCTCTGCACATGTCCAAACCATCTCAATCTCGCCTCCCTCACCTTGTCACCGAAACATCCTACATGCGCTGTCCCTGTAATAAACTTATTTCTAATCCTGTCCATCCTCGTCACTCCCAACAAAAACCTCAACATCTTCAGCTCTGCTACCTCCAGCTCCACCTCCTGTATTTTACTCAATGCCACTGTCTCTAATCCATACAACATCGCAGGTCTCGCCACAGTCCTATAAACTTTCCCTTTCACTCTCACAGATACTCTTCTATCACAAATCACTCCTGCAACTCTTCTTCACTCACTCCACCCTGCCTGCACTCTTTGCTTCACTTCTCTAACACACTCTCCATTACTTTGCACTGTTGACCCCAGGTACCTGAACTCCTCCTTCTCCACCTCTTCTCTACTCAGCCCAGAGAGAACCCACTTACACAGTGAGAACCTCACACAGTGAGAACCTCACACAGTGAGAACATGTAAAGCTCTACACAGCTAATGTGAGCAACCTGAATCTGTACTTTGTAGCTGCAAGGTCTCTATAACCATCACATCATTTCCATAACATCACACACTTCTGTTTTCATTGTACATGAGAAAATAGAATCAAACCAAGAAAGTACTGCAGCAATCTTCAGTACTTTTCTTTCAACAATTAAAAGTGAAGGTTCGAAAGTTTTTTCATTTCAGCAACTTTACCTAGAAGCAATAGGAGAGGGGTTTCTGGCTCACCTTGCTCTCCATGGCCTTGCGCTGGCTCTTTCAGTAGAGCTGCATACTTATGCAGCAGGTTGACGAGCACCTCGAGCAGCCCGACTTCACGGAACACGTCGCTGAACACCACGTGATGCCGGCTGAGCTTCAGCAGTGTACGGGTGGCTGTGATGCTGCAGCTGTAAGACGTGCTTGACTTCAGCAAGACGCTAATGCTGAACAGCTCCTTGCAGGGGACGTAGTTAAGCACAAACACCACAAACTCCAGCAACTCAAAGTATTTGACCTGGACCTCGGGCAGGCGCGACACGCGGTCTGCAAATTGGGACAGCGTGTGCTGAGCCTCCAAGATGAAGTAATTGGATTGGTCGGCGGAGTAAATGTTCGCCACGGCGTCCAGGACCATGCGGGCAAGCCGGCCGGTCTTGGCCTTCAGGAAGGCGTTCTGGAGAACGCAGAAGGCTTGAATGTTCCTGACAGCGTGGCCTGTGGAAGGGAAAATATATAAATAATACAAATGAACCCATAAAACAGGTGTGTTTTAAAGCTCATGAAATCAGATAAAAGAATCAAAAATTGATGAGCAATTCAATGTGGCAGTGTAAAAAGTGCATTTTGTGACTCTTTAGTTCAAGTCTCGTTCCGAATGCATGTTCGAAAACCTTATTATTAACGTTAACCTCTGCCTTCTCTGACAGCTCTTGCATTTTAATTAACAAAATCGGCTTCCTCCGGGCAAATATATCTGACATATGAGGCAACTACGTCCCTGAACAGCAAGACCTGATGTGACAGGGAGGGTAAACAATGCTATCTGGAGCAATTGTGTGTTAATTACACTGCTTAACACATCATGGCGAGGCATACGACAGGCCAAACAAATAGCTTAACCAAATTACACGCTAGGTGTCTGATGCGCTGCTATTAGTGCCATTTAACGTCAGGAAAGCTAATGTTTTAATTCCTCCTCAGAATGAACAAAGTGGAGGACCGCTGGAAAAAAAACAAATAAAATATTAAGGGGGAATTATTTGGTCACACGGTTAGATTTTTGGCTGTAGTGGCGTTCATGTCGCGATCTGGAGGATCTGTTGATAATAAAACTTTAACTCTTACTCACAAGTGACTTTTACAAACCTTGTCTTCGAACACTGATTTTATTCAGTGACCTTTATTTTTTGTTGTTGTTGTTTCTCAATTAAAGGAAAGGAAAAAAAAAAAAACTGCAAAGTGACTTTTTCACATCCTTTGTGTTTATAAGCCACTGTGATTTTTGTTTTTTTGCCGTTTTTTGCCGCAAACGGCAAAAAAACAAAAATCACAGTGGCTTATAAACCTGTAACATTTTTTTGAAAAATTAATGTTACTGGTTACTGTATTCTGTTTTGAGTGAAAATGTGAATATCTCTCTCTCTCTCTCTCTCTCATACACACACACACACACAACCCAACCTAAGTTTATATAAGTGCAAATAGAGTAGTGTCAAGGACGATATCTCAATGTGTACAATTCCTAAAATCGACAAATCTGCTGATGTTTGCGATTTTACTGCTGCATGTCAAACGTTTCAGTTATGCTACTTCCTGCTGAACTGACCTTTACCAGAAGGCTGTGGAACCACAAAGCTAGGCAGCAGGAAGGGCGCCCCGGTGGTCAGGCCGGCGGGTTTCAGTTCGCACACGCCATACGTGGTCAAAGAAGTCACCAGGTTCACCAGGTCCTTCAGAGCATCTTTGGATTCGTCCTCTTTGGCCTGCTCCAATCTGGAGATGTGAACACATGAACACTTGTTAAAATGTTCTGATGAGTGAGGATTCATCATTATAAAATAGCAGGATATATGCTTTGACCTGCAGGATTTACCTGAGCATGAGGTCCGTCAGGAATGCGTAGCCTTGACACATACGGAAATCGTCTAGTAATGTCTGAGACACGTCGCTGGAATCTTTCAGGAAGCAAGACAACCCGGCGAACATCTCCACTATCTCCAGCGGCGAGAGGTCGTCCGACTGCTGCATGTTCTGGATGCATGTCGATAAACACTCTTTCTCTGAAACAACAATTTCACAAAAATCGGCACACCGGATTATTTTATACTGTTATTCGCTAAAACTTTGAAAATGACCAGAATTAAAACAGAGGGGGAAGTGAACAATTCTGAGATTAAAACGAGGTTCAGAAGTGCTGCAGCAAAGAACGCAATTAGAGGGGGATAAATAAATAGGACTCAGCCAGCCGTGAACACTACGCTGTGATCGCAAAGACAAAGTGCTTTATAAGCCTCAGCCTCAAGTATGTAATTACCAGAGTCGGATTTAATAGCGATATACAGATTACGAAGCAAATGCCGTCGAACGTGTGGCAAGAAATGACTTTTCCGGCTCGTGTTAATGTAACTGCTGCGAGGAAAACGCAATGACGACGAGGTGTGAAAGGTCATTAGTAGACTTTGTTTTATTGTGGTTAACGATTTCCCGTGGAAGGCTGAAATTACCGTGGATGTACTTGACGACGTTGACACTGAGGCCGTGTCTGGAGATTGTCATAAGCACCTCGCCGGCGCTCTTCCTCCAGGGTAAGTTGTGGGGAGGACACCAGGAAGTGATGGCACTGAAGAGCAGCTGCAGGTCATCCTTCTGTGCCAGTTCCTCAGCCGGAGACACAAAACCACATAGCTTCACCAAGATCTGGGTGGGGACAGGAGTGATCAATTAATTTTTTTTTTAACTGTTCCGAAACCTAGGGCTTTACAAGAGAAGACAACACTGTTTTTAGACCATGTTTACATATAGCTTGTTCTTTGGATGACAGAGCTTTAAAACCACATTTGTGAATGACATGGCAAACTCAGCTCACAGACAGTGACTGTTTTAAATGCAGTGCACCGATTCCCTCCCTTACACACAGAGATTTCGCCACATTCTCATTTATATTATTTACTGTAGATGATGAGATAGTCTGTAATCTGATGTTGAACATTTTTGTGAAATTGTTCAACAATTTGTAAATGCAGTTTTTCACGGATTGTTAAACTTATGCCTCTTTACTTCTGAAAGACTTGTTGCCAATTAATCTATTTAGTTGCAAAAATATTCCTCCAGCGGTTTCTTTTGAGTAACACTCACTTTTTCAGCCTTTTGTTGCCTCCATACCAAATTTCCTGAGACGTGTTTGCTTTCCTCAAATTTTAGAATTACCATTTTTCCCCCTTAAAATCATACATTTCCTTAGTTTGAACATTTAATGCATTTTCTCAGGTTCTATTGTGAATAAAATATGGGTTTATGAGATTTGCTAATCAGTGCAAATATTGCTATATATATATATATATATATATATATATATATATATATATATATATATATATATATATATTTTACTGCCTCACCTTACAACACTGTTCTGGGGAATGTAAAGGGTTTACACTGTTTGTTCACTATTGTAATACAGGACAATAGTGTATAAATATCAATATATAAAAAAAAAAAAAAAAATATATATATATATATATATATATATATATATATATATATATATATATATATATATATATATATATACACACACACACACACACACACACACACACACACACACACACACACACACACGTTGCTTTGGGGTGGAGAAGTTTTAAACAAAGCACTATATCACTTCATAATAGACTTAATACATACATATGTAAAAAACAAACAAACAAGAAAAAACATTTGTACATAAAAACAGCTCCATATTGTGAAAAACACGCACAATTGCAACAGCAAGGCTTTAACTGCTGTAATGGTTGACCAAGTCACAAAATCTTTGTTTACAGGTTTACTGAGGAGTGACATAAACAATGACTTCAGGCAAACAGCCAGAAGTAAAGTATTGTTTTTCCATGTGACATCATCACAGGGTGGCGAATAATCAGTAAACATGTCAATAAATAAACAAATGAACATATTTAAGTTATAATTCTAAACCACGATAATTAATAGAAAGCTAATTCTAATAAAAAAAAATGGCCTGAGCATTGCTTCGTCTTTTACATAATACAGAACCCAAAGATCCACAGATCTAGAAAAGAGATTCACTCTCAGTTTGCACTACTATAGACTTAATGATTAATTTTATCACAAGGACAAGTTCATCACAACTCTCACAGGACCATATATGCTATATAGACAAATGTATTTGGACACCAGCCATTCCGCCAAACAAAGCTGGGACGTCTTTGGATGCAGCAGCAATACGTTTTCCCTTCACTTAAACTAGGAGACCCAAACCTGCTCCAACATCACATTGCACGTTGAGTGGAAGATCTTAGATAGTCTGTTATAGAGTTTGATCTTTTTTCTGCTGACACTGACTGCACCCCAGGCCTCCTCATCCTACATCGGTCCCTGAATTTACTAAAGCCCTTGAAGCACACTCCAAAATCTAGTGGAAAAAAATCCTCCTGGTAAAGTGGAGGTTATTATAAACCTATATTGCTTATATATAAACGCGGACTAAATGTGGAATGGGATATTTAAAAAGCACATCGGAATCTTATACTCGGGTGTCCGCATACGTTTTGTTCTATCGGCAGTGATATTCCCATTGGATGTATTTTATTTGCATTTGGTCTCATAGTGGCTTTAGCTGAGAAGGCAGAAAGACAAATATATAAGTCAAACTGTTTCAGTTCTATTATAAAGACGTATCTGGCCTGGGTATAATTGTTTTTTTAGTGTGCAAAGGATATGCACTGCAGGATATTCCATTTGCTCAGTGTATATTATTGTGTTCCTCTGAGAAACTCAGGATCCAGTATGACCTTGACCAGTATAAAGTGCTTCTTGAAAACTGATGAATGAATAATTAGGTTGGAGAGAAAGCTGGTAACCTTGCCATTGCTTGCACTTGTTTTTCCTGTAAATCACTAAACACGTTTCTATACAAGGCCCAAGACTCCTGCTTCATATTGAGGTTCCTCTTTAACTACCATCTTACATCTTTATTGACTTAATGCAATTTAACTGGCGCTGTTAACAGCAGTGTACAAAGAGAGAAAGCACTATATGTATTATTGCCTCGATATAAAGGGGAACTCACTTGAACAAAGACCTTCTGCAGCAGAGCTCGGCGGTCCGCCAGGGGCACTTCGGTCTGGGTAGCACCGGGAACCTCAGGCATGTGGGGCAGATCGAAGAACAGATATAGACATTTCACCAGTGTGGAGGGAACTGACATGGTGGTCATGCAGTCCACTGTTTTCTGCAGGAGGTAAAAGGAGAAGACTTTCAGACACAGAGTTCTTTACCGAAACGTAAAGCGATTTGACAGTGAGTCCGTGAGATCTTTGCATTTCAGCTTTACAAGATCAAAACAGTTCAGTTTAGTAAAGTCTGCCATATTTTTTTGTTGTGCAGAAGTGAGATGTTCCATGTTGTATGTAGTAAACAATTTACTGCATTCCAGGAAAAATTGTAATAAAAATAAATGTGTAAACTTTTGTATAACTGAATCTTAACCAGAAACGATGAGCAGCAGTTTACCGTAAAACCACTTTTACATGTGCACTCCAGTATTCGGCTAAACATAACTAGATTAGACTAAGACTATGGACAAACCGAGAACATCCTTATCACCTGCCCTGAGATCAGCCATGAATCAACTCATCGCTGCTGCCATGTAATCAGCTTGTTCCTGATTATGGATATATGCAACATGAGAGGTGGAAAACTAACCAAAAAAAAAAAAAAAAAAACCAAGGTCCAGAAGTCACATCCAGTCAACTACATTAAAGTGATCAGATGTGCAGCCTGTAAGGATGTGAAAATGTTAACAAGTGCAGACCAAAATAGAAGATCTGAGAGACAGTGAGATATCGAAGGTCCCAGAGATACAATTGTGACATGTTCATAGCTTGAGGTACAATAACAGTCAATAAAGTGAGTTCCTCTTCTTTTTTCAGTTCAGCAAATCATGAAAGGTTTCTGACTGATAAATCAGTGTCATTTCTGGTCAGAGAAAATAAATCGGAGTGCTCTCGGTGCTCTTTTAATAATTTATTATTCTCAGTGGAAATGTATCTAGTAAAATCCCTACCCATCCCTGCGATGAGGTTGTGTATGCACTACGCTGGCTATTAATATTACTGCTAAACTCCCACTGCTTTTTGCCCTTTCCAATGGGTTAATGTGCTGTAAAAAAGAATGTGGCCATATTTGGGGCACAAAAAGGATGACATCAGCCTGAGGCTCAGGTGGGTTTTAATGAAACAGAGGGGGGCTGCACAAACACCTGCATTAGTCACTGCTCTGACGTTTAACTACAGCTAAATCGGGCCAGTGATGCGGAACAGCAGCGATGGCAAAAAGAAAAAGAAATAAATTATAATAAAAAAAAATAAAATAAAGCGATTTCAAAAAGATTTGTGTTGGGGATGGCATACTGTTGAGTCAGGACGATGATTCATTCAGAAACGCGCGCACACACACACACACACACACACACACACACACACACACACACACACACACACACACACACACACACACACACATACCTCAGACCCCAACATTTGATGACCTCTGAGTCAACAGTCAATCAGAAATTCAGCACAAGAGCACTTTATACTTTACTTTATACTACACAATACAACACAATGTATTTTCAGTGTAATGGGAAAAAAAAATAAAAAAAAAATAAATAAAATACACCTGATCATGCAGTCTATAGAAAATATGACAACTTTATTTCCAACTGCGGCTACAAAACTCTGTGGAACTACAAAATCTTTTCTGGAACTATTTTTTTCCTAATTAGAGTTTTAAAAAAATAAAAACAAAAAATAGCTGTGGTTTCGAGGCCCGTGTGTAAGAATCAGAATGACAGTGGGGTTTATCTCAGCAGGGAAGGCGTTGTAGTGGCAGACGGTCAAGGCCAGGAATAGCTCTCTCTCTCGGTGTGGACGGCACCTGAATGCTAATGGCACAGAGAGGACATGCTGCTTAAAGGTCAAGTTCACGCAGATGACGTGAAGAAATTAAACCTGACCGATGGTCAACTGAGAGACGAGAAGATTCTTCCAGTTATCTGCTTATTTAGATGGACTCTATGGGAAAGAATATAAAAATTAAAGCAGAAACTGAAGTGGGAGTGCACTGAGTCACACTTTCTTAAAGGGGCTCTTGACGCCTTCACAAAAAAAAAAAAAAAGAAAAAAAAAAAAAAAGGAAGAAAAGTACATTGAAAATACGAAAGTGCAGCAGATCTCGGGCTGCTTTCGAAAGGCAGTATACATTCACA
This sequence comes from Silurus meridionalis, assembly GCF_014805685.1. Taxonomy (NCBI): domain Eukaryota; kingdom Metazoa; phylum Chordata; class Actinopteri; order Siluriformes; family Siluridae; genus Silurus; species Silurus meridionalis. The sequence goes on from NC_060910.1 coordinate 11,812,967, forward strand.
CCACTCTGCTGTTTTAAAGTCAGTTAATTTATCTGCACTATTTGCACGATTGTTACATTTGCACTTCTGGTAGATGCTAAACTGCATTTCTTTCTTTCTTTCTGTTCATTCGTTCTGTCTGTCTGTCTGTCTGTCTGTCTGTCTACAGCAGATTTCAAAATACCAGTGTAAATGTCAGTCTTTCCATATTCACATACACCAACCACCTGCCTAATATTGTGTTGCTTTATATTCTTTTAATATTGTTTTGCTGCCTAATTGTTTCTGACACATCGAGTCAGATCATTAACAGCATAAACTTCATCCACAATTTGAGCTACAGGAGCTCGTCTGTTGGATCGGAACAATCAATCAATGAGCCTCTGCTGCCCTTCACCCTGTCGCCGGTTCACCACTGTTCCTTCCTTAGACCACTTTTAATAGATACTGACCACTGCAGACCGGGAAACATCCCACAATGTTATGCCTGATCAGTGTATTTACTGGCTCATCTGATGTTTTAACTTCTAGAGGAAGTTAAATGATTTTATAGCACTGCGTTACACACATATTACACATTTATAGCACATACTCAAAAGTTCCAAAGACGATCTATTTTAAGTCCATCTGTGGAGAATTTCAGCTGCATTGGCTGTTGTCTCACAGGCAGTATAAAGAGGGAACTGATTTTCGCAAACTGCTGACAGAGCTGCTGGCCAAATGAGTGAATTTCTGACATGTCAAAATATAGCGTGCTGTCTTGCAACTTAAGCCTGAATTGATGCCTCATTCTCAGAAAATTTGGAAACTGTGGCAAGAAAGTTAAAAAAAAAAAAAATGAAAAAAGAGGGAACTCTGTATAGAGGAAATAAGGTAATGAACTACTGAACTTAATTACAGCATATATATTTTATATGAATTAAAATGTTTCCTTTCAGAGGACCTGCAGCAAGATTTATAAGATCTTTTTTGTTTTTGAGTAACAGTCGTGCACAGTGGAGGAACACGTACCTGGCCAGAGGAGGCCAGCAGGTTGATGGTGGTCAGCAGCATCCAACCACGACTTGCCTCTTCGCTCTGATTCACCTCCAGAAACTGCACAATGGCTCTACTGGCTGCCTCTGTGTTGAAAAATACACACACACACACACACACACACACACACACACACACACACACACACACAAACACACACAAACACAAGCATAGTCAAGTAAGCTGAATTTATTTTCACACACCGCTCTGTATCTGGGCCCATCTGTGGGTGGAGCGCGAGTCAATTAGAGACAATGACATGCAAAACTACGAGTCGTCCATGCATCACTGCTCCTGCTGTGGTTTATTCCCAAACCATACACAGACTGAATAAGATATGCAAATGAGGTCAGGAACAAATATAATTGGGGCATGTTTATGTGGCAAAAAAAGAAATAAAAAAAATCAGTAAAGATAACATGATATGAAAACCGCCATGTGAGGTATTATTTCCATTTCATATTGTCTTTTAAAGGCGTCTATTTAGTTGCTGCTGGTTTCTTTATAGCAGCAAAAAGGGTCTTTTTCATACAGATGGCGCTTAAAATCCGATCACATATTTACATTTTTATCATTGGCAGATTCTTTTCCCAAAAACTAATTGTAATTCTCTCATTTATACACCTGAGCAGTTGAGAGTTAAGGGTCTTGCTTAAAGGCCCAGCAGTGGTAGCTTGGTGATGATGGGATCATCACCACCTTTCGATCAGAAGTCCAAGGTCTTAACTAAATGTCTAAACTATTACTAAGTGCTAAAATAATGAATTCAATCATGTTCAAAGTATGTGAATCCTAACTCACAGTTCTGCTTTATTTATTCTTATCAAATTTTGCTTCCGTCAAGTCTTTTCTTTCTGCTGAATCTCCTGAACTGAGAATCTGTTGCTGGTTTTGCTCGATTTGAATCATTAACATGTGTGACATATGGACTTGGTCTTTCCTCTGTTTCAGGTCACAGTTGTCATGGCATTTCACTGTAAATATTTTATAGTGGGTTTTTTTTAACCATACAGTATAATCAGGTCAGCACTAGTCCACTATTCTTCACAACTGGAATGAGGTTTTGGGGTTAACACATGGTATTATGGTTTTTCTTCCAAAACAAAACTTTTAGCCATCCAGACAAAACAGTTCCACTATTCAGTGTTTTTCAATGCTTTTATTAACACTGCTATCAATGATTTCACCTTAAGTTTTTCTGCTTAGTCCAGAAAGATGTGTTATTAAGAACCAGTGGCGTCCACTGACAAATTATAAGTATTTATTCCCAGAAAACGATACTTATAACAATTGCTAGGGAACACTGTTCTGTATAGCAACTGTTATTTATATCAATCCCTCAGTTAGCACTGAAATTAGGGACGTCTATGTGAGCAGGGTTTGTCGGCATCAATTTACTAAATTTTAATATTTCGTACTTTTTAAATAGACTGTGTTTGGAAATGGAATCGTAAAACAAAAAAAATGCATTGGATTTTGCGAGGCACAGAAAGTCGGTAATATTGTATGCATTTAACGTATATACTGGATGTGAATCGTGTAACTGTAAATGGAATACAGTCAATAGAAAAATATGGTTTGTGCATCACATCATAACACCTAGTTTCATCTGGTCTGACTGGTACGGAAAATAATAATAATTTTGCTGTGCATAAAAGCCTGATTTTAATTACTGTCTTCGGATCAAGGTTGCATTTTCAGATCAGTTCACGCAAAATTTCCCAGCGACTCCAACGAGTCTATAGGTGCCTTTTTCTCCAAAGGTCTGTTATTTACACCCATCCAGCTGCTGCATCCTTTGAGAGTCTGGGCAACATATGCTTGAAGGTGATAGGATCAGAACGCAGATGTTCCGTCCAGCGCCAAAAACATGCCAGGAGCAATAATTCATTCCGAGATTTCAGAGATAAAAAGATGCGTCCACTCGTGTATAAGTCTCGTGGGTTCCTTTGAAGGTTTTCGAGTCAGAAGCAGAGACAAGAGAGCATACAGAATAACTCGCTTAAAATATTCTAACATTAATACGACCAACAATATGAGCTGACAAATTGAGATTGTCCCGAAGAAGCTTTACGGAAATAAATAGATTACAAATAATAATCCCTAATGAGCGAGTCATTCCTTACAGTGTCAAAGAAAAATCTCCCTGAGGTGGTATGAGGAAGAGACCTTGAGAGGAACCAGACACAAAAGGGAACCCATCCTTATCTGGGTGGTCTGTATAAGCTTATTTTTCAATTGAGAACGCTGTACCTACTTTTATTAGGTCCAAGTTGACTAGTCACTTAACACTAAGTTATGCACTCTATATGGACAAAAGTATTAGGACACCTGACTTTTCCAGCCATGTGTGCATCTTTCCCAATTTGTTACCACAAATTTGGAGGCACAGAATTGAATAAATGAATAGGAATGTTGAATGCACCCTCAGACCACCTCACCCTACATTAGGGTCTGACTTTACTGACATTCCTTGTGTCGGTATGAGCACAAATCTCCACAAGCACACTCCAAAAACTAGTGGAACATCTTCCCAGAAGAGTGAAGGTTAATACTACAGCAAATAAGGACTAATGTGAAATGAGATGTTAAAAAAATACCAGTCCTATGGTCAGGTGTCCACAAACTATTGTCCATATAGTATATATTAGTAATATTATTACAGTGTACTGACATTGCTTTTTTTTAATAATAAAGTCTGTGCAGCTAAAAGTTAAGGCTTCAGATCAAAGAAATCTCTGAACATCAAAGACATATCTAGTTTTATAATAAAAAAGAAGAAACACAGCAGTCGTGTGTGAGTGTATTAAGGTGTTTTGGGGGGGACACACACCTGTAGACTTGTTAGATGCTCTCCGTCTGATCTCGGTCACCATTAGTCTGGACACCTGAGTGGTAAACTGAAGCAGGTCGGAGAATTTTTCGTGCATGGAGCTTGGAGGAGCGCTCCCGAACACCTGCCAGAAAAACATATACAGAAACTTTAATGTTAACAGAGCACTATTAGTCAGAGTCTGCTTCACAAAAGCGAGCCTGAAATCATGAAATCATTTGTTTTGAGTTTAAAGCTGAATTGTGTATCATTCTAAAGAAAAGAAATTCAGTGAGTCTTGACAGACAGCCTCAGTGTAGAACTTAAATGAAAAAAGAAACTTATATGGACCAAATTCCAGCAGGTCCCCAAACCCAATTATTAGAAAAATCATTGTAAATAAATATAAAAAAAACAAGTGTTTACCCCACAGTTTCATGTAAATTCAACTAATCATCCCAGATTCATTAATCCAAAATGAGCTCTAAGACACTCTTGCTCAGCAGTTTGAGCACATTTCGAGAATGATTATGAAAATCAGTCAGTTTTTCCCATTAATGTGTCTGCTTCATTATGCTTCAACAAGTACTCTTCAAATCCTCATGACCACACTCATGAATTTATGCTCGGCGATGACAGACATTAGCGGCGTTTCTGTATAATCAGAGCTTGACGAGTATTAATGCGGCACACTTGACCATGCCGAGACTCTTGATTGTATGATGACTAACCTTCTCGGATAAAGCACTAGATGTGAAGCAAAAAGGGAATAAACACACTGAACAAAACTCAGCTGTGAAAACACTGACTGGCTTTAAAAGCTACGGACGAATTTCTGCTGAACAGATAAATCAGATGTCTGGTTGCGCAACCGTTTTTAACCATGGCACAGTGTGACAAGTCATAACACTGACACATCATTAAGCAATAGATTTTTTTGTTTGTTGTTGTTTGACTCAAAATAGCACGTGATATGAATCTGAACTTTTTGTAAATATCAGTAAATATTATGCATATGTGTAAAGATAAAAAAAAAAAAAAAAAGTGTTTGCCCCCTTCCTGATTTCTTATTTTCTTGCATGTTTGTTACACTTTAATGTTTCAGATCATCAAACTAATTTAAATATTAGTAAAAGATAACACAAGTGAACACAACATGCAGTTTTAAAATTAAGGTTTTTATTATTAATAGAAAACAAAATCCAAAACTACATGGCCCTGTGTGAAAAAGTGTTTGCCCCCTAAACCTAATAACTGGTTGGGCCACTCTTAGCAGCAACAACTGCAATCAAGCGTTTGCGATAACTGGCAAGTAGTCTGTTACAGCACTGTGGAGGATTTTTGGTCACTCATCTATGCAGAATTGTTGTAATTCAGCCACATTGGAGAGTTTTTGAGCATGAAGTCTTCATTTTGTTTTTCTTCAGCCATTCAGAGGTGAAGCAGCAAAACAGCCCCAGACCATCATATTACCATACATTACCACCACCATATTTTACTGTTGTTGTTACTGATATTCTTTTTCTGAAATGCGGTGTTACTTTTACGGCAGACATAATGGGACACACACCTTCCAAAAAGTTCAACTTTTGTCTCGTCAGTCCACAGAGTATTTTCCCCAAAGTCTTCAGGATCATCAAGATGTTTTCTGGCAATACTGAGATGAGTCTTTATGTTCTTTTTGTTCAGCAGCGGTTTTCGTCTTGGAACTCTGCCATGCAGACCATTCTTGCCCAGTCTCTTTCTTATGATGGAGTCATGAACACTGACCTTAACTGAGGCAGGTGAGCCCTGCAGTTCTTTGGATGTTGTTGTGGGGTCTTTTGTGACCTCTTGGATGAGTCGTCGCTGTGCTTTTTGGGTAATTTTGGTCAGCCGGACACTCCGGGAAGGTTCTCCACTGTTCCATGTTTTTGCCATTTGTAAATAATAGCTCTCACTGTGGTTCTCTGGAGTCTCAAAGCTTTAGAAATGGCTTCATAACCTTTTCCAGACTGATAGATATCAATGACTTTCTTTCTCATTTGTTTCAGAATTTCTTTGGATCTCGGCATGATGTCTAGCTTTTGAAGATCTTTTGGTCTACTTCACTTCTACCTTCATTTAAAAACTGCATGTTGTGTAGTCTTTTACTAATATTTAAATTAGTATGTATATATATATATATATATATATATATATATATATATATATATATATAAAAGAGGGTGAGAAAGACCATATGGGCAAAAGCATGTGGACACCTGACTATAAGATTATGAACACTGCATTCCATATTTAGTCCCCATTTATTTATTGCTGTTATAAAGATCTCCACTGTTCTGGGAAGATGTTCCACAAGATTTGCAGTGTGATTCCACTCAAGATCTTCCACTACAACCAATGTAAACCATATGCTCATGGAGCTGCCTTTGTTCACAGGGGCATTGCCATGCTGGAACAGTTTTGGCTCTTATCCTATACACCCTATACAACCATGTGCCTCTGTCTTTATAGTGACAGTTTGAGGAAAATATACGTACAGCTGGAAAAGCCAGGTGTCCCAATAGTTTTGCACATACAGTGCTTGTGTGTGCATAAAATTAATCTCAGTTTAGTGTTAAAAAAAAAAAAGTCAGATTTAGAAGACATCATTCTGCATTCATGCATCATCTAATCAAATGCTTTCTAGCATCTGACGTGTCCTAGCACCAACATCCATAATACTACGGTCAAGTACAGCGGAGTTTGACCTGCGAGGTCGCCAAACACTGCTGGCCATTTAAAACATAGGAGGAGTCACACAATAGGTCACGTCCTGAGGTCCTGTGTTTAAGGAAATCCGTCCTCAACCCTAATGAACACCCCTGGGATGCATTGGAACGCTGACTGCACCACAGGCCTCCTAACCTCACTTGCATCAAGACCAGACTTTGTGAACACCTACAAGCACAAATCTGCACAAGCACGCTCCAAAATCTTGTGGAACATTTTCCCTGAAGAGTGGTGTGGAATGCAATGCTCAAAAAAAGCACATACCATACTTATGACCAGGGTTCAGCAAAGTTTTGGCAATAAATTTAAGTACTGGTACTAAGTACTAAGGCTGGTAGAGGCGATAAGTGGAGGCGGAGGGAAAACTCGTTTTTTTACTATAACTCCTGCACACTACGTATCCCTAAACTTTACAATTTTAACTTTTTCTTTTTTCCTTATCTTAATTTTTGTCACAATCTTTCGCTTTCTGGCTTCGATTCGCCATCTAGCAGCGGCGTCTCGAGCTCGTATCTCAAGTTTTTGCCCGCGTATCAAAGCAAAAAATCGACCGAGTGACCGCTCGTATCTCAAAAAACTCGTATGTTAGGGCACTTGTATGTCGAGGTACCACTGTGTGTGTGTATATATATATATATATATATATATATATATATATATATATATATATATATATATAAAAGCCATTTTGCTGCTATCATCATTACAGTGCTCACTCTGTTAAAGACAGGCAGCATCATGTAGAGCTTCTCCTCCTGCTCCTTCTGGGTCATGTGACGCGGCGGGTGGCACAGCTCGGAGAAGAGGCGGCGCAGGTGCATGAGGCCCAGCGCGTTGTCCTGAGGGCTGCACTCGTCCTGCCGCGGCCTCCCCATGATTCTCTTTACCATGTTCATCTTCAGCGGCTTCCTTAGGCCAAAGCTGGCCCTGAGAAAAAAAGCAAATCAAGAAGCATTAATCAGTTACAACTAGAAGTGGCAAAACAATTATTCATGCATTTATAGCCTGTGTTTTAAATCTGCACATTCGTGATAAGCTTAAGTGTTAAAGATATACACATCACGATGAAAGAAAACGCTTAACAGGCAGAAAAAAAAACTCGAGTGTACATCACAAATTGAGGCAGCAAATGTTTTTTTATTTTTTAGATCTATGGCAAGCAACAGTAATGCAAACGGAATAATAATCAGCATCTCCTCATTTTCCATAAAGTCTCACCCACACTTTTCTGTTGGCTCGCAAAACAAAACTTTTCACAGTTAGCAATTAGCAAACACTATAAAAAACAAAACAAATAGAAAGAGAGCGTAAGAGTTCAGTCTCTTTTTTCAGTTCAGTAAATCCAATTTCGAGACGATTTTCCTCCCCAATACAAAAGTATTTAAACACCTGCCTTTTCCTGGCCATATGTGTTTTTCCATCAAACCGTTAGAAACTTGGAGGCACACGATTGTATAGGATGCTGTACATTACATTTTCCCTTCACTTAAACTAGGTGACCCAATCCTGTTCCAGCATTACAATGCCCATGAGCACATAGTGAGCTCAAAGAGGATATGAGTTATATAGTTTGGAATGGAAGATCTTGACTGGCCTGCAATAGATGTCTGACCCCAAACCCATTAAAAAAAAACTTTGGAATGAATGTGAACGTTGACTGCACCCCAGGTCTCCTCACCTCACCTACATCAGTACCTGACTTTACCAACACCCTTGTGACTGAATGTGCGTAAAGCTGTTCAAGCACACTTCAGAATCTAGTGGAACACCTTCCCAGAAGAGTGGACGCTGTTACAACTGCTAATTGGGACTGAATGTTGAATGAGAAGCTCAAAAAGGTGTACAATACTGTACACCCTCAAAGAAGAAGAGGAAAAAACAAGAATATGAGAGAGATATTTTGATACTCTCATTTTTTTATTTGCCTGGAATTCAAAAAATATACAAAAATACAACTCAATTTGGTTTTAAAATAGTTGTAATTATCTACCTAAGGTCTAGTATCAGTTTAAAATTAATATAAATCAATAAAAATATGTATGCCCTAACCGAGACTGAGAATTTACTCCACACATAGAAACGAAATCGTTTTGCACTTAAATTCAGTTGTTATATTGGGAGAAAGTCATAAGGAAGCTGCATTGACACATAGAACAGAACAGAACACATGAGTTTGCAATCAAATTTCCCAGGCTTTCAGTAGTAAGCTTTGCAATGGAGAAGAAACCTTGGACCTGGTAGAAACATGGTGCTGTCACGAAACTAAATCCTGTTTTGCAGTGGTTATGCAAAATCTTACAAACAGCTATAAAGGTGCACGACTACAGGGTGTACACCGGCTGCAAGTGTACAAACAGCTACGACTCAAATTAAACAAATGTGACGTGACAGCCGGTCAAATCCAAACACTGTGCAGTTCAAGCTAATTTTACGAGGTATAATCTGCCAAGATGCTTTTGGTTTTGTCTGTGGAAATGTGGATGCAAAAGGTATAAAGGTGTGTGGTCTCAGAGCAGATCTAAAAGCCAGAATATGATAAGTGTTTTAAGTTTAAGACTCCTGATTAGCAAGAGCACTTTGAGCATCACTGCTCTGACTAAATCTTAATGCATTATAGACTTTCCAATCACGTTAGGTGGCTTGTTTGTGGTCAGCGAGCTCTAATGAGGGATTTAGAAAAGCTTTTCTTGACAGTTAAAAAACCTGACAGTCTTGAATGTTTTTTTTCCCCTCCTCAGAGCACAGTATTACCACACCATAGGCTAAAAGCAGACATGCTAACATTAGTAACAATAGCATGCAAGCAGGCACAGAGAAAGAGAAAGAGAAATAGAGAGAGAGAGAGAGAGAGAGAGAGAGAGAGAGAGAGAGAGAGAGAGAGAGAGAGAGAGTTCCAAAATATATACCATTACAACAAAGGCCCAATTTATATTGTGGAAACACAGAGGCCCTAATCTGCAGGCCCGATTTTAAAATTAATTACAGTGTATTTAATGACCATCATAGGGTATCTGCAAGAATGAAAGGGAAAGTTTATAGGACTGTGGTGAGATCTGAGATGTAGTATGGTTTAGAGACAGTGGCATTGAGTAAAAGACAGGAGGCAGAGCTGGAGGTAGCAGAGCTGAAGATGTTGAGGTTTTTGTTGGGAGTGACGACGATGGACAAGATTAGAAATGAGTTTATTAGAGGGATGGCGCATGTAGGACGTTTTGGTGACAAGGTAAGGGACGTGAGATTGAGATGGTTTGGACATGTGCAGAGGAGGGACATGGGGTATATCAGTAGGAGAATGCTGAGGATGGAGCCACCAGGAAGGAGGAAAAGAGGAAGGCCAAGGAGGAGGTTTATGGATGTAGTGAGGGAAGACATGCAGGTAGTTGGTGTGAAAGAGAGCAGATGTAGAGGACAGGGGGGTATGGAGACGGATGATCTGCTGTGGCGACTCCTAATGCGAGCAGCCCAAAAAAGAAAAAGAAGATCTATGATGCCCAAAAAGTGGAAGCCGGTTATTTTAGCTGAATGTGGAGCTCTAATTAAAGAGAGATTTAATACATTGATTTTGGAGATGAAGTGAACCAGTAGTACATTTTCTTTAATTTCCTTTTCTGTAGATATTTTCATATTCATAAAGAAAGCACAATTATAATGTTTTTGATTTATTTAAAAAAAAAAAAAAAAAAAAGATTATTGATTGATAAGTGGAGCCAGTCTCATGTAAAGTCACCACAGAGTATGTGAATCTAAAAGAATTCTCGACCCTACACTCAAGTATAATTATCAATGACAAGTTATTATTTTAAACTACATTTAATAACTGGTAGAATTTCATTTATGGCATCAGTGACCAGGTTATTAAATGCAGAAACTGCTGGATCTCAATAAAGCAGTAATCTGACTGGCAAACATTGGACCCCAGTGCAGGAGTGTTAGTCACATGAATGTATACAAAACATTTGACTTGTATACCATGACAACTGCAGTAGCAATTAATGAGATCATCTGGCAGAGGCTTCGTTCCAAACCTCTAACTAGCACACCATTGGAATGTTTGTTTAACAGGCGTTTATATTAGTGTGTTTTAGTATTTTGTGTACCCCATGTGTATATTATGTACTTTGAGATCCATTTACAAAGACTCTCGATGTGAATTGACCCATGTTTTAATGGCGAGGGTGAAATTAAACACGTTTATAAGAATTCTCCTGGTTTGAGAAGTTTACAGGGACTTGTATGATGACCTCAGAACCTTAAGCTGCCAATAAAACAAAAATAATAATAAATAAAAAAAGTTATTTAAAGAAACTGGAAATGGAAGGAGTCTCCAGTGTGAGCACTGTGTACAGCAGTGGTTCCCAATCTTTTTTGCGTCACGGACCGGATTAATGTCAGACAATATTTTCACGGATCGGCCTTTAAGGTGTGGCGGATAAATACAACAAAATAAAATGATACGAACGCCATTAAAACTGGTATTTTCTAAATATAATAAACGTGAATCCACTGTGTTGTATTTTGTTCAATTTGCTAGCTTGGGGGTTTCAATTTAGCGGTGATGTATTATGTGTTAGCGGCCAGAGCAGCCCCTTTAAGAAGGTAGCGGATGTAAGACATGTGACCGAGGCATCTTGACATGCATCAACAGTGAGTCATAGACAGATGTGGTGGAGAGAATCCGGTAATTTACCGAAATAAAACCGTTCAGAATCAGAGAATAAATTAAATGAAAATAATGTAAGTTATGTATTCTTTCTGTGCTGCCCGGAACCAATTGACCCATGAACTGGTGCTGGTCCACAGCCCGGGGGTTGGGGACCACTGGTGTAAAGGATGCAGAGGTGAAATTCAGGAATTTGGTGACACTTCATGGTATCACGAATTATGTTATGAAGCATTGCATTTCCCCTTTATTAATACTTTCAAGAATTAGGGGGTGACAATGAACGTGTAGGCAGTTCATAATAATTTTCTCGACATTTAATAATTAGCAATAATTGCATAACTAAGTGCAATGTGCCATTCATAAAAAAATGCTAAAATTACTATAGTATTAGAGGTATATATTGGTGTTATAAATGTCTTATTTCACTTTGCTTCTGCCTGAATTGAAATCCCACAGCGCTTCTGAGCGGGTCCCTGCCAGTGACACTGCAAAATAATGAGGGAAAATGAGGTCGGTTTTACAAAAAATGATGAGGCTTTTTCCATACAGAGAACCGCTCAAGCATAAATTATATGTCAAACAAGTACTGATGTCCTCAGGGATTTCATCGAATGCTGGTGAAGCGTTAAACAAGTGATGTGAGATTCAGAAGTGGTATAACTGAACTATGACGACTCACAGCCTAGATTTAAGTATTCAATCTCCAGAGAAACAAAAGCGATGCTTTCAAACATTAGAGCGGTTGCATTTAACCAGCACACTTTTATAATCAAAGGGCAGATCCCTTCACTTGGGCCTCAGCAGATTCTTGGTAACTTGGGAAAAGTGTGAACTGGTTGCCACCTTGACATGACGTGAATGAGTAATGAGCCTCCTTTTTTTTTTTTTACAAAATGCAAGCCTAATGCATTCTTGAGAAGCGGTAAAAAAAAAAAAAAGGAAGAAATTTGCATGTGCGGTCGGCCGAAGCAGTTCATGGCCGACTTGTACTGCTTCGTATGACTGCCCCCAACTTCATTACAGCGTACAGTTCCATCCTGGAACCCAAATTGCCCTAAAACCATGAAAAAAGAAATACATTTTATACATCCAAATGTGTTTTCACAAGCTATAGCAATGGCATTACACTTTCTACTGTAGCTTTTTCTCAGCAACATACTATAAAAATTACTAACTTTTGTCATATATGCAATTTTAAAACACTGTATACAAGTATATATATTTCATATACAAGTCCAAGACAGCAAAATTGGTTATGTTCTCATGTTGGGAGGAAAGATTTACTTTATCACACCTGTCAATCAAAGCAGTCGTAGCCAATCATTAAGGGTCCAAGAGCTAAAATATGCAAGGAGTGCGGACAAAGCAGAACTCAATGTTGCCAGTTGTTCACGCTTAACATTTCTCAGAGAAACCATGTGTTCTTATTTGCGATGCTGCTGGATTGCTTAGATGACTAAGAATTGATCGTAGTTAAATGAAAAGCAGCGGGATTAAGTATGGATAATACTGATGAGCTTTCAAACATGGTAGAAATTCATTCAAATACAGATTAGGTCAAAAACTGAAGCAATATAAAAAAAAATAATTAAAAAGTCACGAACTATTCTTTGGCAAAATGCATCGTGAACACTCAGCAAGCCAAAAGGCATGTGAGCCATTTCCTAACAGACCAATAATAACTTTGTGATCTAGACAGAAACATTTCTAAAATGTTTTATTTTGTCTGGGCCAAATATGGAGCTCTGCAAGATCCCTTTATTTTATATTATATTTTTAAACAACACGTGCAATAACAGAAATTTTAACTAATATATATAAAATAAATAAATAAATTAATCAAAACGTTCAATATTACCTGTGTGCAATCTGTCTTAGTGTAACTAATTACTAGTGGTCTCTTTTTCTTATTTGTATTTATACATTGTGTTGTGTATATACTGTATACTACAGTATGTCTCTATTCTTTTAAATATTTGCATTTCTTTTTCTTCGCTGATGTAACAGAGAAATGTCCCCACTGTGGAATGAATAAAGGTATATATTATCTTCTCTTATCTTCTTCTTATTATTATTATACCTGTGCGATGATAATCAGTATAGTTTTTATATTAAAGATCCTTCCTTTATTAAAAGCAGCTGATGCCAACACACACACACACACACACACACACACACACACACACACACACACACACACACACACACACACTATAAACAAAGAAATCATTAATCCCCCAATAAGGACTACACAAGGAAGACTGTGTCATGGGTGTTACAATAGAAACAACACAAAGGTTTCCATCATCTGCTCAGGCTGCCATGTGTATGTGGGTTATGTAGGTCATGTCAGTGTGCTGAGTCGGATAGTGGAGCATAGTGTAAAAGTGACTTAACCCTCATCCGAAAACATCTGGAGGCTAAAAAAGTTTGGTAAGAACTGCCAAAGACCATGAGAACAGTAAAGAGCCCTTTTTAAAAGGTTGTGCTTTATGGTGTATTTTTATTTACTCTACATTGTGGTAAAGCAGATCAGACATCCTGGCTAATTGTTTTGTATTCACAGTTCCCTGGGTTATAAAAAGGTTCTGTCCAATCAGTGTCCAAGCGAGAACAAAATAATCTTCCTTACAAGATTGATATAGATTTCACAACGGTGTAACACTAAACTATATCCATTTACAAATCTCACCATTATCTAAACTGAGCATTGGATCTTACATTCATCATTAAAAGGATTCAATAAAACTGGAATCAGTGATGAAACTGAGTGAAACGCAGACCAGCGCAGTACAAAAGCACCACTCATTAATGTATAGTGAATGATTGAGGCCAGAAACCTGACTATGGACCACCAAGCTTGGAAACATCTGCTAACTGATTTCCAGAATCCATTAGGACTAGCAGGAGCATACTGATTTTGAAAGATAGATACTTGATGATTAATTGGTTAAATGCAATTTTCGATTTTGCAGGTTTCATTAAAGGGATGTGTGTGTGTGTGTGTGTGTGTGTGTGTGGTAAGAAGCTTCCAGACATTCATGGCTGCAATGCTTTCAAGCATTTATTCTAAAAGAAAGCCAAAAACAAAAGCAGCTCCAACAAAATAACGGCGCTGTCGGGTTTCTGCATGACATGGATGTCTTTTGAAGTCTTTATTTGTATTTTTTTTTTAATAAATGTAAATTCCTCAGACTGCCTGCAAATCCAAGATATACAAAAATCATCTTTGAAAATCTCTTGGCAAAATAAAATCTCTCCGAATTACATTGTGAATAAACCCATTAAAAAGCACAAAAATTCGAGTAAAGGACAAGTCCACACACATCGTCTTCTCTTCTATATCGAGTCTCAAAAAAAAATATGATACAATCAGACCAACGGTTTAAAGGCATGACATCAAAGAAATTTACAAGAGAAAACGTTTGAGTTTGATCTCATAAAAAACACCCAAAATACAGGTTTTAAACAGTTGATATTCTGTATCACAGAAACATCTTAATTGTAATCGAATCTCTTTAGTAACTACGATAACGATGAACAATAACAGCCTGTTCAACTTGTATGTAAGTAACGAAGCAAATGGTGTTCAAAGGAAATGTTCCTGGACAGAGTGGTGATTGAAAAAATGCACCCAAAGTACCTGGTGGTTTTCTTAACACCCTGTGTATATACACACTCATATAGCCAAAAGTTCTTCGCCAAACTATTACAAAAACAATGGAAGCACACAATTCATTTGTATTTTTCAATGCTTCAGTCTTAATCATTTATAATCATTTTAACACCTTAATGATGCACTGGAACACTGACTGAACCCCAGACCTCCACATCTTACACCAGTGCCTGATCTGACTAATGATCTTGAAGCTGCATAAACACAATCCCCACAAAAATCTCATGGAAAGTCTTCCCAGAAACGTGGAGGTTATTGTAGCAGTAAAAGGGGACTAAATCTGGAATACAATGTTCAACAAGCACATATCAGTTCATGTCCTACACTATAAAGACAAACGTGTCAAGACACCGGACTTTTCCAGCCATATGTGGTTTTTAGCACAAAGTTGGCGAGTTCGATGAGTAGCATGAAATTTTCCCTTCATGTAAACTAGGAGACCCCAACCAGTTCCAGCATGACAATGCCCCCAAGGCAGCTCCATGAAAATATAGTTTGAATGGGTTGGAGTAGAAGATCTTGAGTGGCCTGGTATTAAGCTCTGACCTCAAACCTTTTGAACACCTTTAGGATGGATTGGAATGCTGACTGAGATAATGCATATCTGACTGCACTCCAGACCTCCTCGTATGGCTGAATGAGCAAAGATCTTCACGAGTACACTCCAAAATCTAGTGAAACATCTTCCCAAAAGAGTGGCGGTCTTTATAACAAACGGGGACTAAATGTAGAATGTCCAGTCCACTGCTGCTTTTTCTGTTGCTGACAAAGTTGTCAATTTTGTCTTGCTGACTAGTAGACTGAACCTTTCTGCTGAACTACTACTTTGGACGTTTTGTGTCTTTTTTTCTGTTGCATTCGTTTTGGAGATGTAAGTAATACATTGCTAGCATTCAACACTGTTGCTCAAAAAGAAGAAAAAAACATTTCCGGTGATGCTACGTTTCCCAGACCTCGCACCTCTACTGCTCCTGACATATTTTGGTTGTGGAACCAGAAATGGGCAGAATGGTTGAAATTGTGTCAGTGGAAAATGTCAACAAGCTGTGTAGTTTTTTTACAGAATAAATGTTGAAACATGTTGCCTTCCGAACGGTGCTAAGGACCAAACTATAGTTCTTTACCCATAAAACCATTTTCAGTGAAATCTCTAATAAATATTATGCATGTACAATGTATTTGACTGGTTTCAGCTAGAACGTCCATGAATTAATAGATTAGATTTTATTTGTATGAGCTTCAATTACCTTTACAAAGCGATGCAAAGCAGGAAAAAAAATTAAACCGAAGGATTACTAATGTAAAAACTAATGAAAGGGATGTGGCTTCCAGAAGGGTCTTGGTTTTCATAGGTGTCTGTTGTGCTGCAATCAACTTTCCTCAAATGTGGAATTTGAGTTTCAAATTGAGAAAAAAAAAAGAAATAAACAAAAAAAAACAAAAGGCACGAACACCTTTAAGTTCACCTTTCAATAGCAGCTAATGGGACATTCTGCCTGTTTTTTTCCTGACTAGAGATCTGGAGTTACTATTCTAACATTAAAATCAAGTGGACGTAAAGGACAAAGGCACATTTTTGTGAATAACGGTTCGTTGTGGCATACTCTTAAAAATGCATAAATGTTGGAGAGTATGTAGTATTCTTTTTACAATACAGCCATGGCCACCCATAAAAAGAAAGCAATAAAGAATGGAACTTGTTCCGAATTGTTGTGTGTTAAAAATTGTATTACAGACAGTGTGGGACTGGTGAACGTTCTCTCCAATAAACTGTGGTTCAGCTCTGCATGCTTTACTCCTTACAGGCTTTTTTTGTTATAGAAATATAATTCTTTAAAGGCTTTTTAGAGGTTTCAAAGAGTTCATGAGCGTGGGGTGATGTAATCGCAGAAACCGTGTCACATGTGCGACATATTTAGAGAACTGAGACTCAACATTTCCATCATTTCCAAATGCAAAAGCAAAAAAAAAAAAAAAAAAACGAAAAACAGGTAGTTGGTGTGTGTTGGTGTGTGTTGGTGTGTGTTGGTGTGTGTTGGTGTGTGTTGGTGTGTGTGTGTGTTGGTGTGTGTTGGTGGGTGTTGGTGGGTGTGTGTGTGTGTGTGTGTGTGTGTGTGTGTGTGTGTGTGTGTCAAATTTTGAATTGCTTATATTTGGCTCATCCAAGAAAAAAAAAAAAAAACCTTAATAAAGCATTTATTCAATCTGAGCAAAATGTTACATAACGGTTCCCAAGCAAGCAGACAGTGTATGAAATTACAAATGACTAGTGCAAGAAGATTAGATCAATAATGGCAATATCCACCATCCCCACTACCTCTGAAGAAATAAATACTCTGAATAGATACTCTAAAAATATATGTAGCACGCCCAGTAAACAGGAAACCAGTCTTTACTGTAAACCCCTTATCAAAAACAACTGTTTCCTTTTATACTAAACCCATATAAACACGGCTTATCACATCAATCCATTCTCCCAATACTGCCTTATAATCCAACATCATGGCAGCTGAAGAAAACAAAGCATCTTCCCTACACTGTAGATACTCCATATCTCAAATAATGAATACACAAAACCGAATTTTGTGTCTGTGGTTGAAAGAAAGCGTTGGTCAGAGACACCAGTAGGCTGCATCGAAGCAGCTATTTCGAGACCACCATGGCAGCAGATCAAACCGCATCGAAAAGGTGTGTAAACAAACCCGCTTGTCACCATGGAGAATGTGTTTTCCATACCTACTGCTCTCCTGCTGCTCTGCCAGCATCCCTTGGTATCATCGATGGAAAGGCAATCCGAAAGGAGCCGGGGAGATAACGATCCTTGTTTTTTTCCGTACAGAAAGACGGCCCTGCGTTTATGAGGCGTTACGCTCGCGAGCGGCGAGTGGAGAGCTTTATTGGCACTGCCAGGCGACTCGGGTGCCAGCCTGCAGGGACTGGCACAGCTGATGCCCCCCTGTCACCAGCTGTACCACGCGGGTGGATAATGGGAGGGGCGCTTCTTTCACACCAGGAGATACCATCTGGGTGCCATGGCGGGGGAGCAAAAAAGACACACTCCATCCAAAACATGCAGCATATCCATTTTGAATTTTTTTTCAAATTCACTGAACCATTTACTTTTTAAAATGTCCACACCTCTTCACTGCTATAGCCTTTATATTTATTCACTGTACATATGTTTACATACATACATATATATATATATATATATATATATATATATATATATATATATATATATATATATATATATATATACACACATATATATATATATATATATATATATATATATATATATATATATATATATATATATATATATATATATTACATGCTGTACATATGCTACATATTTATCTGCACTTGTCTATTTGCACAACTGCTACTATTTCCACTTCTGGTATATGCCAAGCTGCATTTTGTTGCTGTCTGTCTGTCTGTCTGTCTGTCTGTCTGTCTGTCTGTCTGTCTGTCTGTCTGTCTGTCTTTCAGAGGCTCAATAATTCATTCTGCACTGGATGCAGAATTAAACGGCATTGGGTGAGAGGTATTGTAGCTCCTCCCACCTGGGTAGCTAAAGAATCCATGCAGTGGAGGCTTACACTGTGTTTAACAGGATGTACACACACAAATAATGCCATTTCAGTCAAAAATAGTGCATGCATTACAAACCGAATCAGCATAAATTTCCAAATCAGCAGGATGACTGAAGTACCAAGAAATCAAAGTCAGCTTCAAAACAAAGCAGTTACAGAAAGCGAAATAAAAAAACTCTCATTGCAGAGCGGTCATTCAGAAAACCAATATTCGGGTGGACGCTTGCGTTTAACATGAACAATATCGCTTTCTGAGATCCATAAAGCAGGAGCCATTAATTATGCATCCTTATAAATACCTTTGTGTGGCAGTTTTAAAAATGGAAACGTACAAATTGACTCACTCTAAACAGTTCTTTAACCCTGACAGTGATACAGATTAGAATATTGCACACACATAGGGAGCAAAGATCTGAGATCTAAAAACACCAGAATAGGGACTACTGAGGGTAAAGACACAAAAAGAACATGATTTTTCAGTCTGCATTCAGGCTCGATGCATTTAGCACAAACATGACCCCCCCCCGAAATCCTGCCTGTCTCAGTAACCTCGTGCTGAATGGAAGCTCAGGAGAGGCATTCTGTTTGAGTAAATCAGGAAGACTGAAGGGGTACTAGAACACTTCCTGGGAATTATCAATAAAGCTACATGGGAAATATCGTCTATGATGTGAGGACACAGGTTATCACTTATTATAGGAATATACCCCAAAGATTACTTTCCTATAAAAGTTAATCCTGAAGTGTTTTATTTCTCTTATACCCCCTATAACACTTTTTTTTCGTCCTTATGAATAAGCTGTTACTATAGAAACAGTGAAAACTAGTCAGATTATACGTTTTTACAATGCTGTGTGAATAATCTTTTAAGATCTATAGAAACTAAATCCGAGAACATTACTAAAGATATAAATCTAAACATGCTCTAAAGATACTAGATGCTACGAATAACCGTTAGTTGTTGTGGTGTCTTGCAGTGAAAGTGGAAAGTCTGAGCGACAGCTAAATTCCTGTGTTTGTTATAACTGATATAAACCCCAGACACCAGTCCCCCTCATTTTCTTTCCTCTTGAAGTCAATAAGACAAAAATATTCAGCTTGTCATGTGACTGAGAAACCACAAAGCAAAGAAAATGCCTCTGTCCTGAGGACTTTCCCAAGAAGGTAAATTGTTGATCATGTGGAGCATCCGAAAACCATGAGAATGAGCTTTAACTATAGAACCTAATTAGTAATGAGTGCAGGTTAAAAACATGCACAGCAACACGAATTAAGAAGTGCTGTGGTGTTTTATCAGGAGAAACAATAGCGAACGGCTCTATTCGGATTGGATTTTTTTACAAGGTGGATGTCTAGAGTACGTTTCTTTCCTCAATGATAAAACTCTCACATCCGAACAGCAATAAAACGATCACTGGACTGTGTTTTCTCAGACCATTGCAAATATAAATGATAAAAGCAGTTAGTATTCACTTATAAAGTTACATTAATATAAATATTTAAGGACCGAGCGGTGATATAATTAGGAATTGTTTACAGAAGAATAAAACTTAATGATTTTGTGCATAAGTAAATATAAAGTAATGCTTTATACATTTATACCTGTTGCTGCATTGTATTTAATCAGCGTGCAGGATCGTGCTTTTTCTTAATAATTTTAGTTCTGAAACTGCTTTCCCAGGTCTTCTGAGGTGTTCTTGTCTACACCATGTATATGGCCGAGTGCCTCTTCTAAAGCACACCGACTTGGAAAGTGTTTACTATTCGGGTTAAGGTGTCTGATCTGTATGCTACAAGATTAAATTCAGCAAACAACAGAAGTCAAACATCACTTTTCCAGCATGAGATGAAATTTGCATAGAAAATGATAGGCAAGAGCAATGAAAAACAGGAGATAAAACCCCATTCAGGTGGAATTAAATGTACATGGGGTTATAACCCTGTTTTACTCTGTCATTTTATTCTCATCTGAATTGGCCATGCTGATGTTTTTCTCCGTCCTTTTATAAAATTACTCGCCAAATTATAGATTTTTTTTGACCAAATAGTTTAATTTCAGTTGTGGATAGATGCCAGTGATTATCAAAAATTCTTTTTTTTCCTACTAGTGCATGGATGCTTCCTGTATACGTTGCGATTATCATGTTAGTGCATTTTCTGATTTTTGCTGTTGAAGTTCAACCGACAATGGCTTATAACAATAACGAGAGCTAGGTTGGATCATACTTGCCAATAAACAATTAATCAATCGATAGTTCTTTAAATGGATACTGAATTGAGAAAAAAATAAAAAAATAATTATAGTAAAATAGTACTGAATTAACTAAATAAAAATCCGGTACTGAATCATGAAAATATATTAATTTAAACATATAATTACATAATAAATCAATAATTAATAATAATTATAATATAGTGCCCTCCGTCCACGCACCTGCTCACACGTAAAAACAAACAGCATGTGGCATCAGTGAATTGCCTCTAGAGGCCGCTCTCGTAATGATAGCGGTCCAGAAGCTGGAAAAACTATCGGTATGGATTTTCGCCGATATCCGATCGTTCCAGCAATCAACTATAGGTGCCACGACGTCTTATTAATAACTACGGGAATTTTTTGTTCGAAAGCCAACCTTTATTATCAAATACAGATATGGTATGAGTAAAACATATTTAAAAAAATATATATTTCCTGCCATTGTTCAGAGGGCCGTTCCAAAAGTAGGGGTGGACCGTAGTTTGGGACCCCTGGTTTACAGTGTGAACATATATGCGTCTCGATGCGTCCCAGAGAGCCTGATCCACTGCCTCACTGCCCTGGCTGGAAACTTAGTAATCACTATGGGATCACTATGATCCACTGCATCTAGCATGCACCACTGTGAACCACTCTGAATTTAAACCAGCAGAAAAGAAAACAGCTGCTCTTCGTTGCTTCTTCTATTGTCTCATATGCCCTCCATAAGGTTTATTAGAAGACCACGTGAGTGAAGAGCACATAAAATGAAAACAAGTATAGCATAAGCTGCCGCAAGAAACGTGCATGACACCCGTCCTCCAGTAGCACTCAATCTGAACACAATCGGTCAGAGGAGATGCTTTCAAAATGCAGGTGTGAACATCATTCAAGGCAGATATTAATCCCAGGTGTAAACTCCCTCTCTGTCCGTATCTGTATCTCTCTCTCTCTCCCTCTATATATGTCTCATTTCCTCTCTCTCCCCCTGTGCCCTCTCTGCCTGTATCTCCCTCTCTCTATATATCTGTCTCCTCTCTGTCTGATCTCTCTCTCTCTCTCTCTGTCCGCATTTGTCCCTCTCTCTCTCCCTGTTTTCCTCCCTCTATATATCTTTCCTTTTCTCTCTTTCCTGTCTCCTCTCTGTCTGATCTTTCTCTCTCACTCTCTGTCTATCCGTCTCTCTTTCTCTCCCTGTATCTCTTTCTCCCCATATTTCACCCTGTCTCTCTCTCCATCTGTCTTCCTCCCTCCCTTTTTCTCTCTCTCTCTCTCTCCCTTTACCCACCTCCCTGTTTGTATCTGTCTCTCTCTCTTCCCCATCTTTCTCTGTCTGTATCTCTCCCTTTCTCTCTCAACCTCTCTGTCAATCTGTCCTTCTCTCCGCCTCCCTTCTCCCTCTCTCCAGGTCATGACCCGTGCTTACTCGTCACGTGCCAGAGTTATGATTCGGTAAAGATTCTGTTCTCTGGCTGATTTCCCAGCTCCTGCTCAGACGAGGCGAGACTGTGAGCGAGCCACTGTGCAGGACTCTTTATTTCACATCTGATGTAGTGCACTTAAGTAGGAAGCAGCGAGCCATTTGGGATTCGACCGATGACTTGCACAAAGCTGAAGTTTTTCCTCGGCGTAAGCAGCTGCCTTTTGTTTTTTTTTCTCCCTCGCTCATCCTGAACACAGTTTAACTGTGGAGATAACAAACAAGCACAAACACAACACAATTCTCATCAGCGGACACAGACACGTAATCTGACATTAGGGACTGAAGTGGAAAAGATCAATCTGAAGAGCTCATTCCATACACAGATCCAGACAAGCCTTGGATTTCATTAGGTAGGATATTAGTGTGGGGGTGAAGCCGACAGCAGGCCAGTGTTTGGAGTTTGGAGGACTCGGTGTTCACATATCCAGGACCGGTGGTTTACAGGAGGAAAGGCTGTGGCTGTACAACCCAGTTACCTCCAGCAATCACTTCCAGCCTTCTGACGTTGTGTGACAGGACACACAGCACGACCAGGACAGATGTTTAACATCTGGTTGTTGCCCTGTTTTATAAAAACAGTCCGGCGAATAGTAAATAACCGTCTACAATCACAGTGTGTGTGTGTGTGTGTGTGTGTGTGTTCCTTTGCGGATGAGATGCTAAGCTAGCGTTAGCATTAGCAGACTAGCAGGACACTACTAACATGGAAGCTGCATTCCCGAGGTCGTCAACAACAACAACAACAACCACCAACACCACCACCACCAACACAACAGCAGCAGCAGACGCTATTCGGAAACACGCCGAGGTTATTGTATTGATGCCTCCCCACACGGGAAGCGGCTCGGGTGGCTCCGCAGCTAGCTCGAACGCTACACGGTATCAATGGACAACTTACCGATAACGTCGAGGCAGAGGTTCGTGAGGGAAAAGCGAGGCGTTTAACGGGACCGGAGCTCACTTCTCTCTGCTAATGACAGCCTCCGTTTCCGTTCCTAATCCATATCTGACGCATATTGAGAGCTTTTTTCGGTGGAGGGGGGCTACAGTACAGGCAGTCAAGTCAGCTAGTGGCCATATTTAATCCTCGCCATCCCGACAACAGCAGCACCTCATCCCAGCTCCACCGCTCCACTGGCAGCGCTCAGCGCTCCCACACGGCCGCCTGACTGCGACAGCAAAACACGAGCAACACCGACACCTGCTGGTCAAACTCGCGGAACTGCACCTGCTTTTATTTACATACACCGCAGGCGCTCTAACGCTTTAACTGTTTCCCAATGAAGAGCCAAAAAATTACCTTGAGTGCATTTAATGGTATAATGTTGTATTATATTGAACTGCATTATATTTAGTTATATAATCATGTAGTCATATACTAATAATAAGTTCATGGTTCCTCTTATTTATGAGTTCATACTATTTCGATTATATTTAATTATTCTCTATATAATGCATTGTATATCATAGATTCTCCTCATATATATATATATATATATATATATATATATATATATATATATATATATATATATATATCTGTATATACAGTGTGTATACATTTTGTACAGTTGTGCATACATTGTACACACCCCAAATTCTCTACACATATTGTGCCTTACATACGTCCTGTTTAGTAGTGTAGTATGCTAAGAATATATATATTCTTAAAATACTAATCACCACTTTCTGCACATGTTTACATTGCCCAGAGCCTTTATATGTATTGTACTTACTTAACAGCTCATGCACATATATACACTTACATATTGCATGCTGTACATATATGAACATATTATTCTTCACATTTCCTCCATTACAATTCTACCATTTGAAGCAAAGGTTTTAATTGAGGGTTGCAACACTGTGTACATGCTGTCTTTTTTTTTTAACAACAGTCTATATACATCTGGGAACTAAGGAAACTGGAGTTTTCAGAGAAGAACTTCATCCCATGTGTGTCTGATACAGGATTTTAGTCATATTTTTCATTTTATAATGTGGTAAAATGTTTTCAATTGGTTAATGGTCTGGACTGCAGACAGGCCAATTCAGCATCTGGACTACTACAAAGTCATGCTGTTATGATATGCCTTACAGCATTAATCATATCTTTTAAGATGTGCAATCTGTCCATTCTATAGGCACTATTGCACCCCATACCATCAGGGATGCATCTTCCCTTTAATCTGAAAAATGTAATGTCATCTGACCAAAGAACAGTTTTTCACTTTGCCTCAGTGTATTATAAATGAGCTTTGGCCCAGAGAAGAGGGTAAAGTTTCTAGATCATGTTCACATATGGATTCTTCCTTTCCTAATAAAGCTTTAAAATGTATTTGTGAATAACAATGACACAGCAAACTGTGCTTATAGAAAATGATTTTTGCAGGTGTTTCAGAGCCTGCTTCATTGCCTCACTTTAAATAAGTACAAAGATATATTGCAAAAACAATGTAAAAAAAAAAAAATTTATAGTACAATAGAGTTCGATGCCTAATACAGATATTAACGCTATAGGCAACGCAGATATACGCTTGTAATATCAATGAGCACACACAAAGTGACACAAAGTTGTTTCTTAGTTTTTAAAAATTATTCCAATTTCTGTCAGGATATTATGTAGGTGAGTCAATTTGTTGGAAAAAAAGGCCAAACTCTGCTCATAGGCTTCAGTTCGGTTAAAAATAAAAGTTATAAAATCTGAATATAAACTCTGAAAATATAAAAGCTGCCAACTGTATTAATGCATATACATTTTTATTTGATTCAAAATGACATTCTATCCTTTGTATTGAACTTTTTTTTATTTTATATGTAACTTTTTTTCATTTGTCACTAGACTACACAAACCCAACCATTGTAGTATTTATTAAAAGCACTTTTACTTTACCATTTTAAAACATTGAAATCATAATATATATGGCATACCTTTTGTAACTATACAACAGCAAATATATATTATAAAACATAAAATATTTTAATGTGTTGGGGTTATGTAACTAGTCTACGTTGTACATTTTTATTTTAAAATATAATTATATATTAAAATATTTTTTAAAACGTTTAAGTCTCCTACTTAATATTTACATAATATTCTTAACAAAATATAATCTCTAGGCACATTAAACATTAAAAAACTAGTTCTACACGATAGTCTGTAAACATGACACATGGCTCTGCATTAAGACAAAGAAATGCTCAATCATTTATATATATGAAAGAAAAAATTCACATTCTTTTAAAAATAAAAAATATAATTATAACAGAACAAACATTATTGTCATTATTATTATTATTGTGTTTATTAATAATAATAATAATAATAATAATAATAGCATGTGCAAACACAAAAGCATGAGGGCACAAAAAGTTCGATTACGTCGATCCGATACATTTTCGGTACTCCTGTTTGATGCAGCTAAATACAGTATCATAAAAGTGTCTGCCTGGTGCCATTAGATCTGTAACCACCTCACTGTGGTTCATGTTTGGCAGCACATACAGGGTGGCAGTGACGGAGAGTGAAGTGAGGAGCTCACAGAGTCGTACTGACGACTCCACGGGAACTATGATGTCATTAGTGCCATGGATTAATCCTACTGGAGGAAGTCTGTAAGAAAACACAGGGAGTCAGGATCAGTGTGACACATCATCAGAATCAGAATACTTTATTAAGGGAAATAAAGTTGGGGATAATAATAATAATAATAATAATAGGGAAATTGTTTTGTTGCAGGGATTCTGATCAGCTGGGTTTCCTATTAGCAGTTTAGTTAAAGTGAATAAGAAATTCATTCATTCATTAACAGTAGTCTGTTATTTACAATTATGATGCAGATACCAATTTTTCCTATACTGAAATATGAATATGGGCTGATACCAAAATCCTTCAAATATTATTAAGCTTAATTAAACTTTGACAGGAAAATCACATACTATGTATATGAAAAGTATAAAAACTAAATTAAATAAACTATATATCGGAGAAATATGAATTGAAGAAATCAAACATTCAAACATTTGTTCTTTATACTTTTTTTATTTGAATTTGATTTCTTTGATCATATTTCTCAGATTTTCATTAATTGGCTAATATTCGCACCATACTGATTCTGAGTATCCTGGTTATCATGATCATCTCCACACAAACTATTGATGAGTAGTTTAACAAAACTGTTCCCACCATCCAGTCATTAAAGCTGCTCATACAGTGTAGATAAAAAGTCTACACACCCCTGATAAAGGTATTTTGTAATTGAAAATGTGACCTTGTTATTACCTGTGTCATTTGTTTTTCACTTGTGTAACACAGCAACCAAAAAAAAACCCCAAAAAAGCGCAATGTTAACTGAACACACTTGTTAAATACCTGTCTATCTGGTCCTTATTCAGCTTCCTGATTCGAGCTGTAGGCGAATAGTAGTCAAAGTTCTCTGTTCCGTCCATGGCTTTGTGCATGGCGGAGATGTATTCGACGGCTCGCGTCTTCTCGTGTTCGTAATGGTCTGTTATATTGTACACGCCACTCAAACCTGCACGACAACCAGTGTGTTTTGTGTGAGGACATGAAGCAGGCACGGAGTGCAGATCTTCATTAATGAGCTACAAACAAGAACGTGTTTACCTATGATGCCTTTAATCGAGTTGATCATTTCTTTCTGTTTGTTTGGCTCGATGAACAGCGACTCTGCACCTTCCAGTAGAAACACTGTGGTCAGTATGCACAGATGAGCTCCTGCCGAGTGGCCGATTAACACAATATTATCCTACGTGACAGGGCGAAACAAAATGCAGTCAAAGGAACATTTATCATGCAAGAAATCAAGATGAAGGTTAATGTTTGCATTATGTGCTTTTTAAACATCCCATTCCACATTTAGTCCCCATTCGCTCTTATAATTCCCTCCATTGCCCTGGGAAGATGTTCCACTACATTTGTGTTCACCAGGGTGTTAGTAAAGTCTGGTACTGATGTAGGGTGCAGTCAGTGTTCATCCTTCACACTTGCATTCATCCTAAAGGTGCTCTGTAGGGTTGAGATCAGAGTTCAATAACAGGCCACCCAAGATCTCCCACTCCAAACTATGTAAACCGTATCTTCATGGAGTTTGCTTGGTGCACAGGGACACTGCCATGCTGGAACAGGATTGGGTTTTCAAGTGAATGCAAAAATTGATTATGAACGCATCCAAAGACGTCCTGTACAATTGTGTGCCTCTAGATTTGTGGTAAATGTTATGGCAGAGAAGGTCAGGTGTCCATATATTGTACTTCCTGTTTAAAGACTTGTAAATAGGATATTTAACAGATGTCCTTATCCAGAGCAACCAACATTTATGTCATTCATACAACTGAGCAGCTGTGGGGTTAAGGGCCTTGCTCAGGGGCCCAGGAGTGGCGGCTTACTGTGGCTGAGATTTGAACTCGACAACTTCGGATCCATAATCCAATGCCTTAACCACTAAGCTACCACCTTTTTAGTACTAGTTACAAAAGGTACTTTGGTACTAAAAATCCATAGGGCAACCTGGAATTCTGAGGCCCTATATGCAAAATTGTTTACATGAATAAATTGATAGCGTAATGTATAGAGTGATGCTTGAGATCATTCTAAATTCATTCAAAAACTACCTACTTATCATTCTTTTTAAATAGCATTCTTATTGACCGACTCATTAAAACCTCTAAACACTAAACAGCTCACTGGAGCAATTCACGTGTTCAGTCTAATCAGATATAATTGAATATCTCATTTGCATTTCTGATAGTATTTTAGTTATTGTTGTCCAACAGCTAGCAGTAAGATAAACATCAATTTTAATAATGCAAACACTGCAACATAATGAGGGATGTGTTTTGTATTTTAAAAACAGTTACTAAAACAAACATGTACTATACATTTATATTCAGGTGACAAATTAAAGGAAAATTCGTGCCAATGTTACACTGCTGAAACCTTTTGCTGGCATGGTTTAAGTCCACATCGATCCCATGATGAAATGCTTCTTTCCTAGGGGACTAGTCTCTTTCAGAATGACTGCCACCTTCCACAGGGTATTAAAGGCTCACTGAATGGTTTGATGAGGTGGTAAAGATGTAAAGCACTTGAATTCACAGACTCTAGATCTTTAAACACCTGTGAGAAATTTTGGAGCAACCTTATTCCACCACTATTATCAAAATACTATCTGAAGCACAGTAATCCCTTGTTTATAAACGGAAAAAAAGCAATAAAGTGACACCACCACTTTTTTATGTATACATTACTTCTTCTTCTTCTTCTGGCTTCTTCCATTGGGGGTCACCACAGCAGATCATTCATCTCCATCCCCCCTGTCCTCTACATCTGCCTTTTTCAAACCAACTACCTGCATGTCTTCCCTCACCACATTCATAAACCATTTTATGTATACAGTACTGTACCGTATTTACATTTAAAAAATTTTTATTATATTTTTATTCATACATTGCATTATTTCAACATAAAACTCCATAAAAAACAATTCCCCATACGTTTTTTTTGGTCTATCCTGCTATCCGTGGAGAGCCTGGGAAAATCAGCCAGACAAATTAGTTATGTGGCGAATGTGATTCCACGATAAACAGAACCACGGTAAAGCGGGGGAATTACTGTATTTCTGAAGAATGGCGTTCGTTATTCCAGTACAGATTAATATACATTCTTTATTAGGGCAGTTGTTCTTGTTGCTCATGGTGGCTGATGGTGGCCTCACGCATTATAACAATTCATATTGTATTTTCATTTAATTGGTCACCTGACTCTGTCTCACAAGATTACTTACTTTGTCAAGACCGAAAGAATGTCCATTCTCTCTCACCCACATCAGACTGTCACTTATGTCCTGAACCATTTTTGATACGTTCCCCTGTAAGTTAACACATTAAACAGCATGAACCCCATAACCTAGATGAAGCATAGATAGAAAAGCAGTAGGCTATGCTCTTTACATGATTAAAATACCACAAAATAAAAAGCACACCTTTGGATAAATGGAATAATCAGGACAAATCACTGAAGCATTAAGTTCTTTAGCCATTTGTAGAGCAAGTAGACAGTACATGGATCTCTCTCCTGAGCCCCAGGCTCCTCCATAGACAAACACTACTACTGGGACAAGCTCTGTTTCTGACTGGCCCAATCTTGGAGAATGGTACAAGTCTAATTTGTTACCACTGTGACCAAAGGGAATGTCCTGTAAACATAGAAACGTGTGAGAGAGTGTAAGACAGCTTCTGACTTTCAGATCTACTGAAGCAAGACGTCTCAGTATCGTAATTGACGCTGTTGAACGAACTAAACAAAGTTTTCCATCATGTCTTTTCTTTTGCTATGCCTAGATAAAAACTGGAAAAAGAGGTGACTCACTTTCACACAGTGCTGACTACTGGTTTTCTTGTACCACACTTTCCACTGGAAGTATAACTTGCTGTACTGCAGATACTTCATCATTTCCAGCACTGCCCTCGTCACTCGGTAGATTCGCCTTCAGCAGAATATTAAGATTTGATATAGAATTTCTGTAGTGTTTTAAATATCTACATCGTAAAATAAGCTTCAAAAGAATTTTTACTCTTTAAGTAAACCTACCAGGGTTTAAGAGCCTCTGTGTATTTTTTGTACCCGGGTTTATCAGGCCATCCATAGAACCACTGGGCGATAAGCGAGATACTGTAAGGAAGAGCTACAAATATTGCAGCAGCTGCAACAGGAAGCCTCATATTGTACTTAATCCCCATCCTGGAAACAAATCACATGATTAGACTTTTCTATACTGATGTATGTTTACTGTTATGGTTTTTTTAACTTTTTTTTCTCAAATGTGCAACTGGAAGCTTCTGTCAACAAATTTCCTTTAAGTCACCAAATTCCACATACTCAGCAATTTTGATTCTGACCCTGACTGGAGTTATATTGGAAATGTTTTAATACTTTATACCGTATACACCGTTGTCAAATATATAAATCTAGTTGATGAAATGAGGTGTGTATGGTGGATGTCTACGATTATTTCTAACTCAATTCAAACTCAAACTTTGTGTTCTTATCACTACACTAAAGAGAGAGAGAGGAAAAGGAGAAGTTGTTCAAGTACCAACTGAAATGTACAAATGTTACACCACAAGTGACGAAGAGGAACTCGTTTTACAGATGTTGATTATATTAAACTAAAATAGAAAATTGTTTGACAAAATGTACAATATATAGTTCTGTTATGATAAATAATGTTGATAATTCCAGATCTGTTGTGGTATAAAAATAATAAAACACATACTGTTCCATAGAAATAATAAGTTCCTATGTGATAAAGGCAAAAGAGTTTGGAATCACTGATTGTTTTCCGATTACAGCGTGCCCTAATGTGTTTTATTCCTTACATATAATGTTATTACAATAGTAAGAATTATTTTCACTATTATAATAAAAGACATGTTTCCCAAAAGGCATTGGAAAGCATGTGACGTCACTTACATGTTGTAGAGTGAAGCTCCAGAGTCCTTAGATTCAAAATGCATAAAGAACTCACTGAGACACAATAACAGTGCAGTCACCAGTGTGATCTTCAGGTGTTTCTCAGTGTGTGGTGCAGCAGAGCACTTAGTCAGAGTGACTTAGTTTCCTATGCACGTGTGTTTAAATCAACAGGAAATAAAGGTGCGTGTAAACATCTCACCACAAAACGGCAAACTCGTCTGTGAGCCAAACCGGAAGATGGACATCTAATCAACTGTAACTGTTGGTTTTAAGAGTGGATTTAATTCATATTATTTAGTAGAATAGAGTAAGAAAGTCTGACATTCAGCTGAGCGACACTACACTTCCGCATCGTGACGTAGAAGCATTCCTCCTTCCTATTGGTTGCTTTTGGAAACGGCGGGGCTGAACGTTCAAAGAAACGCCCATGTTTCTGTGCGTGTATGTGTGTATGTGTGTGTGTGTGTGTGTGTGTGTGTGTGTGTGTGTGTGTGTGCTCGCGCGTGTAGCGATGTAGTGATGAAAACATACTGCACTGCAAACATACATGTAGTTTAGGATTTGTATTAATTTGGATTACAGCTTTATAGTGCACGTTTTTGGAATGTGTACTGATTTGGGTTGCAGCCCTGTAGTGCACGTTTCTGGGAGGTAGTGTAGTGATTTGGGTTACAGCCCTGTACTGCACGTTTCTGGACAGTAGTGTAGTGAATTGGGTTACAGCCCTGTAGTGATTTGGGTTACAGCCCTGTAGTGCACGTTTCTGGACAGTAGTGTAGTGAATTGGGTTTACAGCCCTGTAGTGATTTGGGTTACAGCCCTGTAGTGCACGTTTCTGGGCAGTAGTGTAGTGATTTGGGTTACAGCCCTGTAGTGATGTGAGTTATACAGCCCTGTAGTGCACGTTTCTGGACAGTAGTGTGGTGAATTGGGTTTACAGCCCTGTAGTGATTTGAGTTACAGCCCTGTAGTAATTTGGGTTACAGCCCTGTAGTGCACGTTTCTGGGCAGTAATGTAGTGAATTGGGTTACAGCCCTGTAGTGATTTGGGTTACAGCCATGTAGTGATTTGGGTTACAGCCCTGTAGAGAGGGGGAGCTGCAGTTGGTGGAATGTGGAGAGGAGTGGAGAGAAGTGGAGGAGGTGGGGAGGAGTGGAAGAGAAAGAGGAGTGGAGGAGGTAGAGGAGTGGAGGAGGTGTATAAAGGGGAGTGAGAAGTGCAGGAAAGCTCTGGAGTTGTGTGTGAATGGTTGCAGGAGTATGAGTGTATCATGGCTCGGTGTGTTTGTTGGAAGTGTTCTGGAGGGTTTTTGTGTTGAAGCGGAATAAAACCAGGTGGATATAAAATGAAGACTTTACTCTCAGACGTGTTGCTGCTGCTGCTGTTTGTCCGAGTGGCCCGAGGAGGTACTTTATTTATATTATATCCAAACAATATCCCTACAACATTTACACAAACTGTTTACTAACATTCAAACTGGGAAACAAACTAACAGTTTTGTTGCACTTTTGCTCTGAAGTTTCTCGAGAGTTCCTCTGATCTCGATCTGAGTGTGAAGTGTAGAGACTCCAGAGTTACATAGTGAAGAGTTCAACTCCTATTTCCACATGTAAACAACTTTCATACAGAACATCACTCATTCAGAGATCACATGTGAGATTCAAATGCTCTAGTTTTCCCAGTGTTGTGCTGAGTGTGTGCTGTGTAAGAGAGTGTGTGTATGTGTGTGCGTGCACATTTAGTATCGGATCGGTGTGATACGGTACATCGCGATCCACGATCCACGGTACAACACGACGATATGTTCACTTTAAATACAGAATTTATTGAACACTTTATTTAAATGTCTTCCTAATAAGCAGCACTTCATTTATAAACTTCTCTATAGTTGGTTATTATTAACTAAAATATCTAAATGAAACATGACAGAGTATGATGCTACAGGAAAACAATCAACACCTGATTGATGTGATGATCTCTGGATTTTCTTTCTCTCTCTTTTTTTGTTTGTTTGTTAAATAACAGCACATTCGAAAGTTTTCCTCTTAAATAACATTAGATTTCACACCACCGCATTTCTAGAAAGGGAATGTCAAGTGTTCGTTGTGGAACAAGTTGCTACATAAAACACGAGTTGACAGAAGAGAACACGTACTGAGCGAAACAAAACGATCGAGACACCGTACGCTACACGGGAAAACAACGTAAACGATGCTTTTTTTTAATCCATTTATAGTTACATTTAACCTTGTTGAATGAGCGAATCAGGATCACTTACATTATGAACAGCTATATAAAACCAGTCCCTCACTTGTTTCTTTCGCGAATATTTAAGGAGACGAAAGAAAAACGAAACCTCAGTATTTTATCTAGTGAGCTTTCTAGAAGGTTTTACAGACTTTCCCCTTAAAGCTCAGACTGGCTTCTTTCATACATACTTACAGAAAACTTGACTACGTTTAACAATTAAATTGGTTTATTGTGGCATAAAGTCCTTACTATTAAAACAACATTATATTATAGTGACCACATATAATATATTTTAAAAAATATGAATTATAATATATATATTAATATTAGAACATAATCTAAATCTTGCAGCAGAGCTGACATCGTTAACGAAAATCGATCTACAATTTCTGACCAATCAGACTCGAGCATACTCGACAGAATGTTCTAGGTAATTACATCATGATAACCGTATATTAATTGTACTTAGGGAAAGGAAAAGTTATCCCCAAATGATGTGTTCTCCAAACACCACATCAGTCTAATGAATGTTGTGAGTAATGCGAAGGTCCCTGCGATCGTCTGTTTTGTTTGAATTTTCTACAAAAACAGAAGAAAAATCTGATGTTTTTAAACATTCCTGTGTAATAGCATGCCTTGTTTCAGCCAATCATTTTCTTGGTTAATTGTGGATTTCTGGATGTACACAGTGTCTGATAGAAAGCCTGATCTCAGGTGTGATGACATGACATGCCCTGACTTTGTGATGACAGACTTTACCTACACTTCTATTTGTTTTTATTTGTTTTTTTTCCCATTCCAGAACTCATTTATGCATCCGGTTTGTGGTATAAGCTCGGAATGATTTCATTACTGTAGGTTTTAAAGGATCGTAAAGAAAGCACACAATGATCTCTCGTTAGCATTCGAACCGAATCTGCTTTATGTATAGAACATTTCAGTGCTAAAGCAGTACATGGAAACTAGTCTTTAATCAAAGTTTTTTCGGGAGTGTTTAAACACTGAGGTCACACGTTTGTTGAGAGGTTGATGAGAGTGCAGGCACAGTATGGAGATTACAGGGCTATGCAGAGGGCCAGAGAGAGAAACAGCTGCAACCGAACGCCTTTCTGTGGCCAGGCTTTTATTGTGGCAGCATGATGTCGGTTAGAAGCATGCCAGCGCCTGCACACACACACTTACTGCACTTATTGTTTTGTTGTTCAGTATCATGTGTAGCGCAGCTTTTCTTCAAGGCAACAGGCAGATTAGAAAATCTGTTTTTAATTCAAAAATAAACCTTAAATGTTCTATATATTTAGGTACAAAGGTAAGAATTCAGCAATTCTGTGGGTGAAATCTTAAATACTCTCGCGTTTTGAAACTCGGTTTCTCAAATCTGTGTGTGTATACATTTGATTACTTCAAGCGGAAATTTATAATGGCTTTCTATACTGTGAAACCCGAAATCCTGTTCCATTCAAATTCACTCATATTGTAAGTCTAAGGGAATTCTGATTTGTGGTGAGAGTAGGGAGCAGGTTGAGAAGAGCCTGGAGAGGTGGAGATATGCGCTGGAGAGAAGGGGAATGAAAGTCAGTAGGAGTAAGACAGAGTACATGAGTGTGAATTAGAGGGAGGGCAGTGGAGTGGTGCGGTTGCAGGGAGAAGAGGTGGAGAAGGTGGAGGAGTTCAAGTACCTGGGGTCAACAGTGCAAAGTAATGGAGAGTGTGTTAGAGAAGTGAAGAAAGGAGTGCAGGCAGGGTGGAGTGGGTGGAGAAGAGTGATAGCAGGAGTAATTTGTGATAGAAGAGTATCTGCAAGAGTAAAAGGGAAAGTTTATAGGACTGTGGTGAGACCTGCGATGTTGTATGGATTAGAGACAGTGGCATTGAGTAAAATACAGGAGGTGGAGCTGGAGGTAGCAGAGCTGAAGACGTTAAGGTTTTCGTTGGGAGTGACGACGATGGACAGGATTAGAAATGAGTTTATTAGAGGGACAGTGCATGTAGGATGTTTCGGTGACAAGGTGAGGGAGGCGAGATTGAGATGGTTTGGACATGTGCAGAGGAGGGACATGGGGTATATCGGTAGAAGAATGCTGAGGATGGAGCCACCAGGAAGGAGGAAAAGAGGAAGACCAAGGAGAAGGTTTATGGATGTGGTGAAGGAAGACATGCAGGTAGTTGGTTTGAAACAGGCAGATGTAGAGGACGGGGGTATGGAGACGGATGATCTGCTGTGGCGACCCCTAATGGGAGAAGCCAAAAGAAAAAGAAGAAGAAGGGAATTCTGTCATTGAATGTTTCAAAATGTGCACACATTATATGTGTATTTATTGTTATATTATAAATTGTTATATCAATAAATATGGCATTACATGAGAGAACACTGCTCTTGTGTAGATTTATCCAAGATCCATTCGTTTGTCTTCAGTAGCAGCTTGATGGATGTGCGCTTGACATGCACATTGTGAGACGCTTTTCTGCTCAAGGTTGTGAACAATGATTATTTGAGGTACTGTAGTCTTCCTGTCAATTCAGACCAGACTGGGTGTACTCATCTCACCTCTCTCAACACTGCTAAACTGACACTTACTGGATGCTTTTAGCTTTTACTGCACTACTCTGTGTAAACTCTAGAGACTGTTGCGTATTTCGGTTTGCCTAAATACTCAAATCACATTCAGAAGGATTTTATTGGCAAACGTTGTTACAAACACAAGGAATTTGTTTTTGTGACAGAAGCTTCTGGGTACAACAATATACAAGTATATAATATTTATATTAGGGCTGTTAAAATAAACGTGTTAATAACGCGTTACTTTTAAACATTAGCAAGTATATTATTAGGGAAACCAAACGTGACATAGAGCATGAAGACAAAACAAACATACATAAAGCATTCATATTTGTCCATGCCCATTAATTAGAGTATTAAAAATGGAAAAGTATCATCGCATGATGAGTTAACTCGTGATTAATCTAAACTTACACATTTTTATCTGTTCTAAATGTGTAAGTTTAGATTAATCACGAGTTAACTCATCATGCGATGAATCAAGATTAAATTTTCGGATTGAATGACAGCCCAAATAGATACAAAATTTACAGTCATATTGACCGATCTAATATACAGGTATCTTAGAATTGTGCCAGTGAAGACAATGCAATTAATAATAAATCAAAAAAGGGATATATATTGCACGTTTACATATTGTACATGAATTGGTAATGTGAAAGTGAGTACAGGATAACATGGGGGGAAAAACTGTTTTTATGTCTTGAAGTTCTGGTGCTTTGTGCTCAGTAGGTCAGCAGTTCAGAGAGATGGTGGATGGTGTGTGTGATGTCCATCATCATTTTGCATGCTCGTATTCCTACTCTGCCGGTGTACAGTTGAAGATTGGACAGTTGGAAGCTGGTGTTGCATCTATGATGATCTCAAATGTTGAGCTATTTTATGAGTTGCTCAGTAGCTCCTCGTTCCATAACCTCTACTGAGTGTATAAGACTGTAGAAAGAACATTACTCATAATTACACATTCCGGTGCTCATGTTAGTTCTCACTCTCTGGTGTTTTGTATTGTTTTTAGATTTATAATCACACTCTTGATGTCACCCAAATGAGGATGGGTTTGCCTTTTGAGTCTGGTTCCTCTCAAGGTTTCATCCTCATACCATCTAAGGGGGTTTTTCCTCACCACAGTCGCCACGGCTTTTCATCAGGGATAAATACACATCGTTCACCTTAATTCTTAAATTCTGCAAAGCTGACAATGTCTGTTGTGAAAAGCGCTATAGAAATAAACTTGACTTGACTTGACTTGGCAGTGGAGCACAAATCATTTTCTCAGCACTCTGGACTGTAGTCTTCAAATGTCTGATTTTGTAGCTTAGCCAAAGCAGACAATAAGCAATATACACAGGACAGACTCAATAACTCAAACCAGCATATCTAGTACCAACAACCATAGCAATGATCAAATTTTTTCAAAACTAAATTAGTGCTCTAAATTAACCGTATATACACGATATGGATAAACATGATTTTTTAACATGTGATTTCACACTTCCCTTTGCTGGTATAATAAATTCCACTCTTCTGGAAAGATGTTCCACTAGATATTTTGTAGCGTGTTTGTGGAGATTTGTTCTGATTCAGCCACAAGGGTGTTAGTAAAGTCAGGTAGTGATATAGGTGAGGTGAGGAGGTCTGGGGTGCAGTCAGCACTCCAATTCATCCCAAAGATGTGTAACAGGGTTGAGGTCAGCGCTCTATAGCAGGCTACTCAAGATCTTTCACAACAACCCTTGTAAAGCATATTTTCATGGAGTTGGCTTGTGTGCACAGGGGCATTGTCATGCTGGAACAGGTTTTGGGTCTCCTAGTTCAAGTGAAGGGAAATTATAATGATACTCATCAAAAGATATTATATACAATTGTGTGCCTTTAACAGTTTAGCTAAGAACCACATATAGCTGGAAAAGTCAGGTGTCCAAATAATATTAGTGTATTTTATTATATGTATAATCTAATCAGATCTAATTAAATTGTATGTGTCACATACACATACATACAGAGTACGACATGTAGTGAAATGCTTTGTACGACTGACCAACATTTAAGCATAAAAAAGGAATAGAATTTAAGGATTAAAAAATAAGGTAGATAAATAAAAAGTATAGACTATAGGGGAAAAAATGGCACTGTGCTGTTAGTGTAGCATTTTTATTATTTGTCTCTATATAATATATCCTATCATCTCTCTCAGCTTCCTTTTACGGCAACGGATTTGTGCATTTAAAGCTGGAAGATTCGACTCCGCTCAACACGCTGCATGTCCGCTTCCGCACGTCTAGTCAGAGGGGAGTACTGTTCCTGGCTGCAGGGCAAAGTGATTACCTGTTGCTGGAACTCGCTTCTGGCAGACTGCAGGTTAGTCATGTACATGTCCATCACTATAATCACCATGTTCTACAATGCGTGCATGAGGTTTGTTGCAGTATACTCACCCAAATACAAAATGCCAGTTCCTTTAAGCTCGATCGCTCCGGCCGAAATACAAAAAAAGCAAATGACTGTAACAGTGACAACAGTGACAATGAATTTAAAATGATCATCTCTTTGTATATTCCCTCATGTTCTTTGGCCTTAAACAATTTTCTCAAGGAAGCACTAGATTTAGTGTAATGGCAGTGTGAGCTACAGTATGATGGCATCCTGCTTTAGGTATTTCTATGGCAGTTTCAGTTGACAAAAGAAAACGACACAGACCAAAGAAAAGTTGCATTTCTTCAAAACAGTGTTCATCCTAACATGAAAGATCTTTTATTGAGACAGTACCTATTACTAGAGTTGGTATGCAATTGTATTGATATGTCATGTTGTTTTACATAATTATTTGACACAGTAAACCTGAAGATTTAGTTGTCAATTGTGACACGAAATGTAGTCATTTGTATCTGGAAAAGGACCTCCATATGGTAAAAAAAAAATGGTGAATACATCACTAGTTAATTTTGTACTGCATTACAAAGGCATACAGCTGTTATACAAGACTTGACAAGTCTACGTAAGTAGTATTTCTCCTTAACATGACAATGACAAACCTACTTTGAGCCTGTAGGCACAGAAAACAAAAAAAGGTTGCTTCTCTTACACGACGAGCACATAATGTAAAAATAATACATGACAATGTATTTAAGAAAATAATACGTGCTGGGGTTACACTGAATTCGATTCTACCAGGCATCATTTTTCCATAACAGCATGTTTTATTCTTCTTATACTGCTCTGATGTGCCAAAAATAAATATTGTTAATACCAAAAGAATGGCACATACATATACATTTCATAAGTTTATAGTTGCATTAAATGTTGTGAAATGTTGGCGATATCGTCAAGACTTTCCCCTGGTGGAGGACATACTGTAGACTGAAATCAAACTGTTGACACAGGGGACCCGTTCCATCAATATTAAATAAACCTTTCCTGTTATTCACCTGCTACAGACCCTGTAAATAATTAGTTATTACAGTATAACTATAATATGTATAAATATAACTAATATGTAATATATAACTGATATGTATGATATACTGAAAAGGTTCCCCGGTGGTCTAGTGGTTGGGATGCGGGTCTCTCACCGCTGCGGCCCGGGTTCGATCCCCGGGCAGGGAACAAACCCCAGCTATTAGGGTTGCACAAGCATTAGTGCCGGTCCCAAGCCCGAATAAATGGGGAGGGTTGCGTTAGGGAAGGGCATCCAGCGTAAAAACATGTGCCAAATCAAACATGCGGATGGTCTGCTGTGGCGACCCCTAATGGGAGAAGCCAAAAGAAAGTATGTATGATATACTGAAAAATTAAAACTTTATTACTTCCATCCGTAGGCAAAGTTGGATCTTGGATCAGGCGAGCGAATCCTACACTCGGAGAAAGGGAACCCACTGAACGACTTGGCTTGGCACACAGTAGATCTTATCCATGACCGGTTTAATGTAAACCTAACTGTGGACAAGCATTTCCAGGTCACCCAGAAACTTTCAGGCTCACAGCAAGAACTAGATATCAGTGATGGTTTATATGTTGGTGGGACAGGAGGCTTGGATAAGGTCTATCTCTCCACTGACCTCACTGGTTTTCGTGGTTGCCTTGATGAAGTGCTTTTTAATCAACACAACCTCCTCTCATCACTTAGGCCACAGTCTGGCTTGAAGAACGTTTACGAGGTTTCTCTTGGATGCAGTCAGCAGTTCTTTGCTAATGAAGAGGAGGCAATCAGCTTTTTCAGTTCCAGGGCGTATGTCAGCTTTCCTCTGTGGTCTGCACAGCAAGAGAGGACTCTTGAATGCTCAGTATATACATCTGCTCAAGAGGGAATCATTATGTACAGTTCTGCTAGAGAAGGGGGCTTTGTTGCCATGGAGATTCACAATGGCTTCCTTGTTGCTGTGATGGGCAGAGACGAAACGAGAACGGAGCTCCGCTCTCTTACTGTCATCAATGACAAGAAGTGGCACAATGTTAAGCTACACTTCACTTCTAAAAGCTTGCAGCTAACCATCGATGGAGACACTGTAAAGTCTAGTATCAGGTCCAGATCAAAAGCCTTGCATTTGAAAGGTTTTCTTTTCCTTGGTGGCATAGACGATGGAACTCGCTCTGAAGTCAGAAAGGTGGGCCTCTCATCAGTGGCAGGAAAGCGCATTAAAGGTGGCTCCTTCAAAGGATGCTTACGGGATATCAAAGTCAATGGTATTTTAACAGGCCTCCCAAATTCTCTGGTAACAAAAGACATCTCAGTTGGATGCGAACCAGAAATGGAACCTGAGATGAGTGGGACTTTGAGCTCAACTACAGAGAGTCCGATTTTTCGATTTGTCACTCAGTTACCCTCTATAGATATGTCCACCCTTGCAAATGGCCTGGTTGCTGGGCATGGACTAAATTTCCTGCAACTCAAGAACCTCATTGTCCCTGAAGGCGGTCGTGCATCGTTGGAATCGAAACACATCAAAGTAAACCTGGATTTCAGGAAGCTCGGCATCCGGCAGTCTCAGATCATGTTTCGAATAGAAGAGCAGCCAGTGCATGGTCAGCTGAGGTTTGATGTGGACCAGGAGCAGGAAGAAAATACGTTCAGTATGCTGGATCTTTGGCATGGCAGAGTGATCTACATTCACGGAGGTTCTGAAGATCCACATGACCACTTCATGTTCTCTGTGTTCTCCAGTAGCAGAAAAGTGACACCCAGCTACCTTAAAGGAGAGAAGTTATACAGATTTAATGTCACAGTAACACCAACCAATGATGCCCCCGAATTGAGCCTCCCTCAGGGAAATCTCTTTGTTCTACTTGAGAACTCTAGGAAAAGGTTAACCACAGATGTGTTGAAAGCCGCAGATGTAGACAGCAGTGTCACTGACTTGGTCTACTCTGTACTGGGAAATCTTAATGCTGATGCTGGGTTTTTGGAAACTGAAGATAACGCTGGTCAGGCAGTCACTTCGTTCGCTCATTCAGCTCTGGAAGAAGGAAAAATAAACTTCGTCCACACCGGAGTGAGGAACTCGAGGATAGTGTTGAGGGTTAGTGATGGAGAAAAGATAAGCAACACGGTGGTGCTAAGAGTTATGGCGGTTAAAATGGAATACAGCATCGCAAACAACACTGGGGTGGAGGTCACTCAAGGAGAAATGGCTCTAATAAACACGACACAATTAGCAATTCATACAAATGCAGTAGGACAAGTGGTAGACATTCGTTATGATGTTGTTGAGCCACCAAGGTTTGGAGAACTACAGAAGCTTCATTCGAATGGAGAATGGAAGTTCACTAATTCGTTTTCTCAGCGACTTTTGGAGAAAGATCGTCTGCGATACGTCAGCACTTTTAAGGATATTCAGTCTGCTGATGTCACTGAACATTTCAAATGTAAAGTCACAATCGCAGCAAAAGCAACAGAGGAACTGGTGTTTAATATAAAAACTAAATGGGTTCATTATATTGTGGAGAGAAATGAAGTACTGGAAATGGACAAAATCAGAAGAGCTGCAATCAACTCAGACCATCTGTATGCCACGGCAAAGGGTGTGGCTTTAGATGAAGATGAGATTTATTTCAAGCTTCTCTCTTTCACGAAGAAAGGGTTAATTTTGCTGAACAATGAAAAATTAGGTACACGCTTGACATTTAGCCAAAGGAACATTTCTAACATGGAAGTGGAGTATCAACTAATAGATAGACCGTATGAGAACACAAGTGACAGCTTTGAATTTCAGGTGTTCAGCATGCATGCTCATTCAATTACTCATGTATTCAGAATAAATATCAGAGCAGATGTCAACAGCATTTACATGAAAAACAGCGGGCTTTCAGTTTTTGAAGGTGAGAGCAAACTTATTACAAAAAACGAACTGTTTGCTGAGACTCTGAGTACTAAAGAAATCTACTACACAGTTACCGAGATGCCAAAAAATGGCAAACTGGCACGAATCAACCTGTCGAACTCAACCAAGGATTACGATAACCTGGTGTCTTTCACCAATCAGGATATCATAGAGGAGCGTCTCATGTACGTCCATGACGACAGCGAGACAACTTGCGATCAGTTCAGATTCATCGCTTCGACAAGTCCGCTCGCAAAGAGCCTCGTCAACGAAGATGAGCTCGGCTCCAAAGCCGGTGTCTTCAACATCTCTATACAGTTGGTGAATGATGAGAAGCCTATTCGAGTTGTGGATAAAGCGTTCCATGTTGTTCAAAATGGACAGAGGCTGTTGACGTCGGAAGATTTATGCTACCACGATGCAGACTCCGACTTTAGAGACGGTCAGCTTGTTTACACTCGGCGCGGGATCCCTATAGGTGATCTAGTGCTTGTTAATGACACTTCTCACAAACTCTACCAGTTTCAACAAGAAGACCTGGAACAGAAGCGAGTGTTGTTTGTTCACCGTGGGATCAACTCTGGCCGTTTCGTGCTTTTCGTATCAGATGGTAAGCACTACATCTCCTCACTGCTGGACATCAGCGCTCAGGAACCGTACCTAAAGTTCGACAACAACACAGGCCTGCTGGTCCAAAAAGGACAGGCCAGGACATTCAGCAATGCTAATTTGAGTGTGGTTACAAACATGGACGTCAGGGACGACAGTGAAATCGTTTTTAAGATTAGCGACGCTCCAAAACACGGTGCGTTATTTTTAAAAGACAAGCAAATTGACTCCTTTACCCAGCATGCACTGAAGAATGCTTCGCTCACGTATCGACATGATGGCAGCAAGAATTTCGCTGATTTTTTTACTGTCATCGCACAAGCAAAAGGGTTGCATGCGGAAGCCAGGATCAACGTCAAAGTGTACTTGGAAAGCCACCAAAAACCACCTGTTTTACTCAACCACAAAATCTTAGCGGTAGAAGAGGGAAAGCCGGTGAAGGTTGAACGCGGTAAACTTGAGGTGAACAATTTTTTATTGTATTTATAATTCAATTCCTCTAACCACAGAACACTCGGATAT
Organism: Silurus meridionalis; assembly: GCF_014805685.1. Taxonomy (NCBI): domain Eukaryota; kingdom Metazoa; phylum Chordata; class Actinopteri; order Siluriformes; family Siluridae; genus Silurus; species Silurus meridionalis. Next base: position 11,855,957 of record NC_060910.1, read on the forward strand.
TAAAGTGCAGTTTGTTGGTTTTTATTTTCCAGGTCACACACGAAGCAAATTCGCCCAATGAAATCATTTTCACCCTCAAAGTCGCTCCAGCTTCTGGATATCTGCGAAAGTTTGTTAACAGTAAAGAACAATTTCAGGGAATTGAACAGGACTCTTTAACGACCTTCTCACAAGAAGACATCAACAACGGTAATGTCCAGTATGTCCAGAACAAACCCGACCAGGCGAACGACTCCTTCGTTTTGGAAGCCAGCAACGGGGTCGCAGAGCTGCCTGGCATCTTAATGTCTGTGGATATCATTCCTTACTATATACCTATCGAGGTTTCCAATATTACACTAAAAGAAGGAGCATCTAAAGCGCTGACAGAAAAGATCATACGAGTCACCAGTCAGCATTTCTCTGGGCTCCACTTTGTGTATTATGTTTCAGAGGGACCGATGCATGGACACATCGAGAACTCTCGCTTCCCAGGGACACCTACAACATATTTTACCAGAAAACAGGTAGGATAACATGGTTAATATGTAAAGTTACTAATCAACAATAATGTGCTGTGATGCAGAATGACTATAACCCAGTTGAAGCATGTTTTATTTCCACAGCACAGCAATTTGCCAGTGATTACAATGTTAAAAACACAAAAAAAAGCTCAAATATACAGTGTCTGTCACATACAGTTACAGATTCATACCTGACTCTTACAGTTACTCTGGTACTGGTGACTCCTGCCATAAAAAGTAAATAAATATCTTCTTATAGAAAGCTTAAACATGATGATCAATGATTATATTATTTTAGAAATCCATTTATTATTACTCAGATTATGCTGAACATCTACGAACTAAGTGTCAAAGCTGTGTATAGAAATGAAACCTTATCAGAATATAAAGCTGTGATTCGTCGTAGTTACTGACCGAGAAAACCTTCAGACCAACCATATTTGAGATTTTAACAATGCTGTGGAAAAAAATACAGTATTGATGTACAGTATAAATGGACAAATGTGTTGGGACACCTGAATATTTTCAGCCAAAGCTGGTTCTGTTATCACGATGTTGGAAGCACACGATTGTAAAAGACGTGATTGGATGCAGTAGAACTTGCAATTGAACTAGGAGACCAAAACCTATTTCAGCATGACAATCCCCCTGTGCACAAAGCCAGCTCCATATGGTTTTTATGGTTTGGAGTGGAACATCTTGAGTGGCCTGCTATTGATCTCTGACCTCCTCATCCTACATCAGACTTTACTAATGCCCTTGTAGCTGGAATCGCCACAAGCACACTCCAAATATAAAAATCTAGTGGAAGATCTTCACAGAAGAGTGGAAGTTATTATAAAAGCAAATACGTACGTTCAAAAAAGCACAAACGATCTTCTGGTTAGGTGTCCGTAAACTTTTGTCCGTATTGTGCATTTAATTGATTACATACATTGGCATTAATAAATAATCAAAGATAAGAACATAGTAAAGAATCAAAGCGGGTTAATATTACCAGAATGTTACTTTTTTTTTAATCAGCTGTTACTGAATAACCATCATCTTGCCGAATAGTTACACATCCCACAATTAGTAATTCACTAGAGGTTTTATATTAACAAATGAAAAACACATTCTCTACTTTCACTAGCTGCATTCAAGTCTTACTGTGTTTTCAGTCACTATATCCTATTATTTTCCTTTACTCCTCTGATCTAGGTGGAGCAGGAGTTTATCTACTATGTACATGACAACTCTGAGACACTACAGGACTACTTTACTATTATAGCCAATGCCACGGATCTACGAAAACACAGCACACCCTGGACAGTGCATGTCCAAGTCACACCAGTAAATGATCAACCTCCAGTCATCACTGCCAACAAAGTCCTCAGGGTGGGTGCACTTTAAATAAATAACACGGATAAATACATTTTTGGACACTTGAGAACAGGATGTGCTTAATAAACCTTCATGATTTCTGTTAGACATTTGATATTTGGGATTGAAAGTCCTAAGGTTAATGTTTCTATGGGTTTTCAGAGTCACGTTTTAGGGTAATTAGTTTCAAAGCATTCATTTTAAGCATTGCACAGAGTCTAACTATAGAGTCTGACTCTAATTTGAGGGACACCAGAAAGAGTGTACAGCTCTCTGTCCCAAATGCTTTGGATTCCTCCAGGCCTTCAATAGCCATTTGCTTTGAAATGAAAGGATTAGCATGTTGAAGGATTAACAGACTTTGGACAAAACGTTGCAAGCAGCAGACATGTTGACTGAGCTGAAATTATTCACTGTTCACTCAGTGGAATGAGACTAAAATGTATTTTATTTTTTATTTGTTTTTAAACCAGGCTCTCGTGAATATTTCATGTGGCCACAAGGGGGCGATCTGCAATAACATATTCTTAGCGCTAAACCTCTCATTATGTTGCATTTACCTACATTTATTTATCACCTGGTCAGTCATGGGGTCATGAATATCCTCTTTTATTGATAGATGAGAGTCCTAGAGATTGATGCACCAGCATGTATATCAGTAACTTAATGGCCACAGTATTTTGTCAATCAAATTATATTATCTCTCATCTATTACAAATCTGCTGGTAAACATATAGTTTGCATAATTTATATTAATATATATATATATATATATATATATATATATATATATATATATATATATATATATATATATATATAATTATAATATATACTTCTTTAAGAAAGCCACAATATACTGCTAGCCTGTGGTCTGCCTTAGTAAAAAGCAGGACATTTTATATATATATATATATATATATATATATATATATATATATATATATATATATATATATATATATATATATATATAAAATGCAGAGTATGCCAGGCATATGGGCCCAAGAGAACGCCCACAATCATCAATTAAAACTTTTCCAATTATTATTTTTTTTTAATCGTACATACACACATATATTTTAAATAATAACACTGTGGTGAAATAAAATAAATTCCCTGTAAATAAAATTAAACTATATTTACTTTATTATTAATAATATAACATATATATATATATATATATATATATATATATATATATATATATATATATATATATATAGGGGCCCAAAATTCTGTCTTGCATACCCCCCTTAAAACTGTTAATTGCGCCGCTGGTGGATGCTTTACATAATCGAAGACTAATCATATATAGATGTAAAAAAAAAAGGGATTGTTGTTTTTTACAGTGGTATTTATTACAATGGTGATCCTTTTTTTTTTTTTTTTTTCTAATCTGTTCACAGTGTAAAATGGCAGGGTGAAAGAGAGGCTAGTTAGAGAATGACTGTTAATAGAAGCCATGAGTTCCCGAGCAATAAAACAGGAACTAACTAGTATCATGTCAGATGATCTAACATTAACTATTAGACTCTGGTGGAAAGCGTAACAGCCCATCAGTTCTTTTATATTGATGTATAATAGCATTCATGCCCCCCTTTATATCTGCTCTTGTCTAGAGCTTTATACCACTATAGCACAATTCAGACAACAAACTGTAAAAAAAAAAAAAAAAAATCTTGCTAACTATATTTGTCGTTTTGACTTGTTTTCGTTCACACTGCAGTGCGATTCTTCTCAGTTTGCACATACGGCTGTGTTTTAGTGACCTTGAGACCTCATAGAGAGACAAAGATAACCCTGACTCTAGGGTGCTAATTGAAATACTTGCAAAAGCACACACGAGTCACTTGTGCAATCAGGAATCTGAGAGAGATTTGTGTTGCTTTGGGCGACATTCGCAGTGCAGTATGTAAATAATTATACATAAACATGCTTTTTTTTGTTTTGACTCTTATGCAGTATACATCAATATCAATTACATGTTTTAATTAAAATACAATGTGTTACAATGCAAAGCCAAAACAGCAAAAAAAGTGTGTTTATAGCCTACTATGATATGTAACGTGGTCTTTGAGTTAATGTTTTTACTGTCACGTATGTCACACTTTAATACCTTTAATATCTCATAAATAATAATAAATTAAGTAATTAAAAATAAATCAATTGAAAGTACTGAACAATATAATTTCTTGTGTCAATATTCAGATTTTTTTTTTAAATAACACAAAATAAAAGAACAATAATAATTTTTATTGTATATTTTATTAGTTCAATTTATTACAGTTTCTTTCGGACATATTATATACATATAAACAGTAAACGAAAAAGAATGATTAAATTGTTTACAGTTAATTAACAACATATTTAGTGATCATTTTTACTGTGCAATATTTACAAACAAAATAATTATTCCACAGTTATTTATTGTTTTACAAATTATTAAATGATAATAATAAATATCATATCCATATTTAGAAGTTCCAGTGCTATTTTTATCAGCAGCTGGTTGAAATGTGATTAAATAGACTGTATTTGATCTGATGCTGTTCTTAGAAAGGGAATAAAAACCTTATCTAGATACAACAAATACTTCTAATATATTCTTTCTATCAGAATTATTGTAATATTTAAAAAGAATCAGCAGAAATTGTTATTGTGGTATTCTGCTAGAATGTTTATTGCATACACGGTGGTATCAAAAAGTTTTGAGACTAGCTCCGTTTATAAGACAGTACACCATCACCTCCAAAATTGTCCCCTTGCACATCAATACAGCGCTCCCAGCGTTCCTGACACTTCTGGAATGAGTCCTGCAAGTCTTTTTTTTTCCCAAAGCGTGTCAAGTACCTTCTGCGTGCAGGATCTCGGCGGTGGTGTCAAAACGGCGAGCCGATCTTCGTCTTCGGGAAAAGGGCAAAGCCCGCAGGAGCCGACTCTGGCGAGTAGGGTTGGTGCGGAAGTCAGATCGGGTTGTTTTCCGGCAAGTGACCGAGTGCACACTTGGTTAGAATAGCAGATGTGGTAGTTGCACTTCTCCCGATGTACACAGGACAATGTCTTTTTGCACATGGACTACTGAAGGTCGATGCTCCCTGTGACTGTGCGTGCAACCGATGGCGTATTACAAAACTAGCCTTGAAACTTTTTGATACCACCTCTGTATACGAGGCCACTGAGTCCCATCGTATCTCTGTATCTTATTTAAACTAGGTTTGGGTCAGCTCCATAACAGAAATCACTCCTGAAGATCTCAATACAGTGGATGAGGATACAGCTCCAGAGCAGCTACATTACCTCACCACTCAGCCCAGTAATGGTCACCTGGCTCTGAAAAGTGCTCCCACTAGACCTGTGATGAACTTCACTCAGGCTCACATAGACCAGGGACAGCTACTGTTCGTGCACAGTGGTAAGACAATCCTCCACCCAAATGTACTTTCATGTGGTCAGAACAGAAACCTAGGTAACGTTCTGTATCTTGTAATCATTAGCTCCAGTAAACCTACAACTGAGATCGATACGAATCCTGTGTTTGAAGTGATGCATGCTGTTGATTACTGTGCAGTTTTTCCAGAGATGAAATAACAAGATCTAAAAATAGGCCTGTGTCTCATGGCACAGTGGTGATGTGTCAGGTTCTGCAAATTGCATTAACCCTGCACTATTATAGAGATTTTTTTTTTCCACAAGCTTTTTTGGTCACGTTGCTTGTTGAATTGTAGTAGATACGAGCAAGAAACTTATAACTGTTTTTTTTCTGTCACTTTAAATAACCAATCCATCCTTTAGAAGCCCTTGAACGCAAGAGCAAACCATTATTTAACTCATTAATTTCTTACCACATATGAAAGCTGTAAATTCTCAGTGGTACAATGCACGTCACACTGTTACACGTACCAAGTCTGCTTTATTGTCATCTCCAGGGGCCATGGCTGGAGGGTTTAACTTCCAGGTAAATGACGGGATGAACTTTGCTCCAAGGCAGATATTTAGTGTAACCGCTCGTACACTTGTTCTCAGTATGGAAAGCAGTGGTCCACTAAAGGTGTTTCCAGGTAACTCTCTGCTATTTAACAAACACACTTTGAGCAATTTATTTTGGCATCCAAACATTAAAACCTTTTTATTTCGCAATTTTAGAATATAACAGTGTGTAGATGGTGTTCACAGGAAACACGATTGAATTCTGAGCAAGCACGTCGTTACTTCAGGGGGAAAAAAAACCCTTCGCTTTGTAAAATTGTATGTCTTAATATGAGCTGTATATGAGCGATGACCATAATCACCCTACCTGTTAGTTTAATAGCCTGTAACCTATGTAGCAAAGCCCTTTCAAGGATTTCAGCTTAGCACAACATGGTAAACATGTTACGTCGAAGAGACTCCAGACTGAATTTAGTAACTCTTAGTAATATGCCGGATTTAAAACTCAGCCCTAAAAACAGCTGCCTACGCACTCTTCTGTCTGGAGCAGTATATAAAACAGCTGCTGGGCCCGTTTTCTGTCCCGTAAAAGTGCATTGGCAATAATCTTGTTGGCACATTCAGCAGGGGTTTTTGGGCAGAAAGTGATGCCAAATTCTACTCATCGACTGTCTGCACATTCAGCCGAGTGCAAAAGTTTGCTGAGCCCTTGGTTTTTCTAGCTGTATCCAAAATCTAAATTTGAAAACCTTTGCTAAGCAATCGGGCAGAGTTATAAAAGATCCCAAACAGCTTTAAATCCTGACTAGGAGGTAACGATATAAGCAGTTAAAAAGTACAATAAGCAGAGGTTTATGGGTTATTAAGAGGTTATATAACCGGCTTTATACAGGTTATTACACCGACCAGGTATAACATTATGAGCGGTGAAGTGAAAAACACTGATTATCTCTTCATCATGGCACCTGTTAGTGGGTGTGATATATCAGGCAGCAAGTGAACATTTTATCCTTAAAGTTGACATGTTAGAAGCATGAAAATGGGCAAATTTAAGTGAGTTCGATGAGGGACAACAGCTGGACGACTGGGTCAGAGCATCTCTAAAACTATAGCTCTTGTGAGCTGTTCCCGGTCTGCAGTGGACAAAAGTGTCCAAGGAAGAAAGAGTGGTGAACCGGCGACAGGGTCATGGGTGGCCGAGGCTGCAGCGAATGCAGCGAACAGGGTTCTGTTCCAACAGATGAGCTACTGCAGCTATAAAGTTAATGCTGTCAATACTCGATGGTTTAGAACTGTTTTGGCAGCAAAAGGGGACCAACCCAATATTACAAGTTATACATACTGTTATACCTGGTTGGTGTGTATTATTTCTACATAAATAAATGAAATAAAGGATTCAGATTGTTCAGAGTAACATTTATTTTCTAAAAATAGAAATAGAACACTATCTAAATGAAACCTAAATCCTAACGCAACGTTTTTTTTTTTTTCCTGAAGTGTACAGAAACCTTTGCACGTGACTGCACTTTATAGCTGCGTGTGGGGGAAAAGGTCTATCTAATATCAGAATTTCACCTTTTCCTTTGTTCGTCCTGGGATAAAGTGCCATGTTGCTATGGAAACCGGTTTCTCCACGTTTTATCGAGTTAATGTCTATACGCATAAAGCACTTCATCAATACCTTTAAAATGTTGTATTTCTCCTGCAGAAATACAAGTGCTGTAAGTGCCATGTGATAAAGAAATAAATGGTTAATTATGTTAAAAGAGCATCTAATCGTTACACGTGCTGTTGACCACAACGGGTGAGGAAGTATTATATCCTTATCACGTGTTAAAATCTACAGTGGTATCAATGCTCTTTCCTTCCCATTCATTCTCTAATAGGGTGTCATCACGCCAGGCATATATATTATAGATCTATACTAAAAAGGGAACAAGGTTTCTGATAGAAGGATTGTGGTTTCTTTATTGTAAATGGGTGTGTTCTAGCACCAGCACTTCCCCAGTGGGGCTTGCTTTATTACTGTAATCGTGTTGGAGAAACAAAATCTTTGCTTGTGAACACCATCTACAGCACAAAGCCTTAATTAAGCTGAAGATGTAAAGTTTGTTTGTAATCTGTAGCTCAGATGCACACAAGTGTATAAAAGGTGCTGCCACAGAAACTCAAACGAATTCAGCTATCAAAGCACTCAAGTGCACAGTAATGTGGTAATGTTTATAGCAAGTGCCAGACGTTTTCTGTTGCTTTGACTGGGTTGCTTTTTACCAGCTGGAGTTCATCTGGGGTAATGTTTAGCCTTGTTTTCAATTCAGGCACTTCATCCTCCATTTCAAAGGAGATCCTCAAAGCAACAACCAATGACGATGAGGGCAATTCAAACCGCACTATTGTTTTCACCATTGTAAATCCCCCCAAATTTGGAAAGCTGGTGACTGTGCAGGCAGACAAGTCTAAAACTGATATTTCTTCCTTTACACAAGAAATGGTAAGTGCTGTAAAACCTCCTGCTTTATACCTAATGGAAAGGTGGAAGGCAGTAAATTAGACATTTATATCTATTCATGAATATGTAAGGCTACATTATTATGTCGTATGTTTGCTATTGGCTGTTGGAGGCGGGGTAAATCAACTGGGGTTATATTGCCAATGATATTATGAAATTGTGCAAATTTTCAGGTTTGTATTATATTATAGCCTGAAATATTGCTTAAATTTATATCTTCCTGCCAGTTACGCTTTATGTTCTGTCTGTACCACTTAATTCTGATTGTATCTGAGACCATTCCATCACACATCCTGTATAAACCATATAACTGTTTAGTCTCGTGCATTACATAGGACAAGAGTGACAGACGACGAAGTAAATTCAGAAAACAAAAAGTACTGAGTGTCCTAAAAACCACATCCTGTGACACACCAGTTTAAAAACAAACAAACAAACGAACATGTTCCAAATGACCTACTGAAAGAAGACCACAAAAAAAGCAAATACCGAAACAGCCGTTATAAATACAGGAGCAAAGATCAACTTCTGGCTTCAGTGACCTTTAGGAACAACTAAATTACCCAAATGATAATGACTTCTCCTGCTACTACTACTGTTTTTGCATATGATATACACAAACAGCAATCCTATTCATATTTTGTATAGAAATGTATATAGAAATCGAAAAGTAGTAGCATTGGACTTCTGATGTCCCACCCCTGTCCTGCCATTGGTTACTTCCCTCATGTGTCTGTTTGTCCTCAGCGATTTTCAATCAACCCTTTAATTAGGTTGTGTTTAAATGCCCCTGTGTTTTTAATGTCAATGCGTGACGTGTTCCGATCGGTTTCTGTAATACGCAACGTAATAAGCAGTCATGCAATGCGAGGAGGAGGATATAAGTGCAGATGTTTCATTTGCAAGTGTCAGGCATTATGGCAAACAATATAACTAGGTCAAAGCCAGAACATGACCAGTAGCTGTGACCAGTAGCTGTGATCTTGCTTTGTATCACGGTCATGTTTTGCTTTGCCCTAGTTACATTGTTTGCCGAAACGCCTGACGCATGCTAGTGTTTCGTTTACGGTTTTGGATTAGGATTTGTTTGCTTCTTTTGTAAAATAAGCATCGGCACTTATATGCTCCTCTTCATATTACATGACACAGAGGTAATATCCTTAAATTATATAATAGATTTATAGTATACTGTGGATAAAAGTAACAATGGTAAATACAACTGTTGTTTTTGCTTGTAATATATGTGACCGTTACAGGTTGACGAGGGGAAGGTGTCATATGAACAAAATGCAGAATCTGTCGGATGGGCAGCATTAGATAAGTTCACGTTTACTGTGTCATCACCTCCTGCAAGCCTATTGGCTCAGACCTTTGATATCGATATCTCGTATGAAAATGCAGGGCCTGAACGAACGTCTCTCCTTCTTAAAAACACAGGTATGAGTTCCACTTACCACTTTTGCCTGATCAAAATCCCAAATGTAAAATCTGTCTAAACATAAATGATTATGCATGTCAGAGCAGTATTCGCGGTGTTGTAATTTCGCAAATATGTTTTGTAAAGCATGTTGAGAAATCAAAGTGTTGTGTTTCAGGAGCTGTGGTAATAGAGGGTGAAAAAGTCGTCGTTGACAAAAAGATGCTAGATGCGTCAAACCTCCTTACCAAACATCCAGAGTCTCATCGCAACTCTTATGACGTCTGGTACCAGGTTAAATCTCTACCTCAGCATGGTGTCATCACGGTTGGTGAACGGAATCTTACAAAGGAAAAGCCCTACTTTTCTCAATTCATTCTGAACAAATATGGAATAACCTACCAGCACGACAACTCCGAGACCGTGCACGACTGCTTCGTCTTTGATGCCTTCCTCAACCTGAAGAGCAAACCTGCACAGCGCCCTGAGGATGACCGTGAAGTATTGGAGGAAACCTTCAACATCACAGTCACTCCAGTGAATGATCAACCACCTTTCTTGAAAACCAAAGCTCCAAGCCTCAAAGTGATTCAAGGAGACACTGTGGCTCTTGGACCCAGCAACTTAAATGTGGAAGATCTTGACAACTCCCCAGATGATATCCAGTACTCTGTGATCAGCAAACCTAGCAATGGATTCCTTTCTCTTGTAGGAAGTCTAAATGTATCCGTGGATACCTTTACTCAAGCCCAGATCAACAATGGTGAACTATTCTTTGTCCAAGATGGCAGCCCAGCATCTGGGGTGTTCTATTTCAGTGTCACTGATGGTCATCACCGGCCAGTCTACAAACTTTTTAACCTTGAAGTGTTGAAGATTGCCATTTCAATTGTCAATCAAGCAGAGCTGGTATTGGAACAAGGGCAAACAACAGTGGTGCTTAACCAGTCACACCTGGCTGCAGTGACTAATGGAAAAAACATGACTGTCCAATATAAAATAACTGCATTGCCAAAGTATGGCAAACTTCTCTTGGACAATGAAGAAGTTACTATTTTTAATCATGATGATTTGAAGTTTCATAGATTAAGTTACCACATGGTCAATCTTGCGTCTTCTAGTGATAACTTTGAGTTCACTGCTTTCACGTCAGAGGCAAACCTTACTGACCAAACGGTTAATATCACAGTTAAGCCTTTAATTAGGTATGCTGAAGGTATAAAGTTCTCAAATGAAATTCGTTCTAAGCTCAAGGCAGACTTTCTCAATGTCTCTGAGCTTTCCCTGATAAGTGGTAGTGACCCATTCTTTGAAATCCTGTCCCCACCAATGTATGGCAAGATTTTAAAGACTGGTAAGGGGATGAAATCAGAACCTACAAAGACATTTTTCTTTAGTGAATTACAGCAAGAAAAACTTGCCATTGAACTAAAGGCCAACCTGTCTGAAGTTCAAGAGGTGAAGGACTCGATAAAATTTGTCCTGAAAGCTGGGAACCTCCAACCTGCAAATGGGGAGTTTGTCTTTAGCATTGTATCACATGAACCTGCTATTACAACTACGGCTATCTCACTGTATACAAGCAGTATGGCTGCTTCACCCAGCCAAACCACAACTATGAGCTCTTCTCTCACCTCTAAATCGCAATCAGTTCATGCTACAGTGCTGGTCACCAGGCCTGGGCCAAAGTTCAAGGGCCGTAATCGGTGGGGTAACTCAAACCGCACTGACTCACATGCCACTACTATGTTTAAACCGTCTCATGGTCAGGAAATTGTTTCAGTTAAGAATCAACCAGTCAGGGTTGAATCAGTGTCCCAGAGCAGCTCCTCTACCAACCCCATGCTCATCGTTTTCCCATTGCTCGCATTTTTACTAGTGGTTATTGCGGTCATATTGGTGTTAATACTGAGAAAAAGGAAAAAGAAAAAACCTTTTAATGGTGCCTCTCCTTCTAAAGCCTCTCTTGACAGGGGGCACCTTCAAGGTCAACCAGAGAAGACTGCAATGGTTCCTTTAGTGACTGTAACTCCTCTCAGCCAAAGCAACCCTGGTAGTCCTGCTCTGATGAGACTCCAGACAGGTTACCCAGCGTATGGCCAATCCATGGCTCCGTGTTCTCTTGATGAAGTTGATCTCGAATTCACTCAGTTCTGCAGGACCACAAACCCCACGCTGCAGCACAATCAGTACTGGGTGTGAGCTACAATCTTGTGAAAGCATCACAGTATTTTAGTTGAAACTATTTTTCACTGTTATTAGGTGACTGAATCTTTTAGTCCTTTTAGATCGCAAGATTGTTAAATTTACGACAACAAGGTGTTCAACAAAACAAACAGCCAAATTACTTTTTTTTCTAACCAAGGTTTTGATTATTTAGACTTTTTTAGTCCCCATTTTTTTACCTGGCAAAAGTTTATTGGGGTTTACCTGCTTCCTTACCCATTTTTCTGATGCTAGATTTAAAAACTCTGGTTCATTTGCACTCAGTTTGAATCTACTTTTAAGGAAACCGTTAAAGAAGCCAGACTGAACAGGAGGAAACCAAGATGAATCACATTGACAGACAAGAAGTTTCAAAATGAGAAGTTTATATACATATAAATATAAGTGTATAAACAATACACTGTTTTATAAAAAAAAACAAATTGTGTATTATATACACTTATATATTTTTTAACTTTGTTAAAAGCCGGTCAATGGCATTGAGGAACCCTAGCGAAAGGAAATGTTGTAAACTAAACCGGACTAACTTCTGCTTTATGCTATGCAAGCAGACCACCAAACTAAAAAAAGACCAAGTATAAGACAAGACGGGGAGGTGGTGACTGTCATGAAGTGCAAAAGGAAGAGAAGTTTTAAAAGGTTTTAAAGTTAACAAGAGTGAACTTGTAGGAGTTGTGATCTATTTCATCGTACAATGTTCCATTGTTTGATATTAATTTACATTTCCATGATGACTACTGGATATTCTAGTATGTAATACATATGGCCATTGCTGTTCTTGTAAAACACTATTGTATCTTTAAGCACAAATCGTCTGGTCTACTCATATACGCTGAGTCTTCCAGAGAATTACGTTTTGGAACTAGAATGCGGTAAACCTCACAAAAGTTTCAGTTTCACTAAGTCTTTGATCTAAAAAAGCATTGTCATTGTATTTTAAAAAACAAGCCAGTGAGATTTTAGCAATCTGATAGTCTGGTAATTATGGATAGTGCATTGTAAACTTAAATTTTCTCGGTTCATCCCATAAAGATATACCAAACTTTATACCAAGACTCAGTAAGAGTGCTGTAAAGATCTACAGCAAACCCTGAGGAAAGACTCTGACACTTTGTTACTAAACTAATAGGGATTTTAAATGATGCCGTTGTCTTTCTTTCCCATCAGCAGGACTGGCTGTAGATCAGTGTGTCCCTGCTTTTGTCTACCTCAGATATCTAGGCGTGAACTGGGCAGCCAGAAACACTGACAGATTGTGTTATAGAACTAAACACTAATCTAGTCTACACTTTAGAACACTAGTCTAATTTAAGGTACTATGTGATATCATCCTGCTGATCTTTTACAGCATATAAATATTTATTTCTATATTTAACATTTGTATTTAAATTGTGGTATATAACGTTTATGATTACTCGTATTATATTAAGTATAATAATTGCTTTTTTTTATTGTATCTCAGGTATTGGGAGATTTCATTAAACACTGAAGCCGCATGTCATGAGCACATGATATATAACTGTATAATACAGTAGCACTGACCCTGTAATCATTCTTTTCTTTTTTATTTGAACATGTTGAGCTACTGAAAGCATTTGCAGTGTGTCACTTTACTGATGGTGGTTTGTACGCTGGTTTGCAGCATTTCCTCTCAGTCATGGTTATTCCACTGCAAAAAAAAAACAAAAAAACGCTTTTGTCTGTCACTGGATGTGAAATTCTTTGTTCACTGTATTATGTATTTTGTTAATAAATAGTGCATGTATCGCACCTAAAATAATAACAGTAATCTAATTGTATTTGTTTCTGTAAGTGAGAAATTATTTTAATCAGGAAGGAAGCCATGTGGCTTTAGGAAGCCATGTTTTAGGTTATTATCATGGTCATACCTGGTCATAAGTGTGTTTTGGGCTTCGCATTCTACATTTAGTCCCAGTTTGCACTTCTCATTTCCTCAACTATTCTAGAAAGATGTTTCAATACATTTGTAAGTGTAATTATGGAGATTTGTGTTAGTCACAAGGGTGTTAGTACATTTACATGTACGTCATTTGGCAGATGCCTTTATCCAGAGTGACTTACAACTGAGCAGGGGAGGGTTAAGGGCCTTGCTCAAGGGCCCAGCAGTGGCAGCACGGTGGTGGGATTTGAACCTCTGACTTTCCAAGCCAAAGTCCAATGACTCAACCACTGAGCTACAACCCCGCTGTAACTACAAATACTCATGTAGGTGAGGTGAGGAGGCCTAGAATGCAGTCATTTATTCCAAATGTGTTCAATAGGTCAGCGCTCTATAGCAGATTAGAGCTCTATAGCAGGCTACTCATGATCTTGCAATGCTGGAACAGGTTTGGGTTTCCAAGTTCAAGTGAATGCAAAATTGTATTATACCGCATCCAAAGACATCCTATACATCCATCTTTGTGAAAAAACCCAGGTATGACAGGAAAGGTCAGGTGTCTCAATACTTTTGTCCATATAGTATATATCCTGCATCTCATTTCACAATTTAATTTCAAATGCACCGTTTTTACACAACAAACGCATTTCGTAATATAGATCCAGAGTTTTCCTTATTTGGAGGGGCAGTTTTCCCAGCAAAACTCATTGTTTTACCATCTGGATTTCTCCTCTTTATTTGGCCTTTTGCAGGAAACATGAGGAAAGGAAGCGAAATGAATATCCTTTCAGGATGTAATTGCTATGGTGTGCCTCTTCACATGCTTAATTACTGTGATTTCTAGAAGCCCCAAGGTACTGAAAGTGTTATTTGAAGGCAGCAGAATTGAATTTGGCGAATTAAAATGCTCACAAGGCGAATCCCAGGCGGTTGAGCATGTCGCGTCTGGAGGCTTTATACTGAGACGAAAACAATGGAGAGGCCGAGTGATAACAAAATAGGAGGAAATCTGCAGATTCGACACTAATGCAGCTCATTTTAACACAGTTAGGATTACTGCAGAGAATAATGGAAGGCTTTAGTATTTGTGACGTTGTTCTTGAGTGCTAAGGTTGAATAAGGGGGTAGTTAAGTTAGTCTATGGCTTTTGTTTCAGCCATTATCTTTTTCAAATAATTACTCAGTTGTCTGCTCTTTAAAAACTAAATATGGAACAGTAAGTAATTAGCTGTACCTCCAGTAGCTTCTTCTCTAGATTTTTTGGTATCTTTTAAAAGTATTTCCTTTTCCTCATTAGATTAAAGTGAACTAAGAAAATGTTTATTTTAATGAGAAATCTAGATCAAACTAGAAAATGTTTCATGTGCTTCAGTAGCACATGAAACATAAAAGGTAAATCGTAGTTGCCTTAGTTTATAAGAACGCTTTTTAACGTCATCTGTAAGACAAATCTACGGAAACATGCAGTCCTACAGTAAATGTTTAAGACTGTATCTTCACAAATCTGTGGGGTTTTTTTTTTGTTTTTTTGTGATTCAGTAAATTTAATGGTGTAAATGTAATGTTTTGCACGGGTGTGAATTGAATAAGGATGTTCATCCGCACAAATATAAGTATATAAAGGAGTGTGAAAAGTTCTGCAAAGGTCTCCAACACTTTTACCTGTTATAGTTAAAGGCTTAGATCTGTTTTTGTCTTGTGAGTTCTGCCTTTAATTTGGAAACCAATATAAAATAAACAATTGAAAGAAAGGATATTTAAAACACACACGAAAAAAATCTCTTATTGCATGGACGCAATCAAACGTGTCAGTAATTTTAGAGCTGACCGTATATGCATACAAGGAAGCAATATGAGTATCGTGAAAATCGTAGTGATCAAAGCAACTGGGTTAAAATTATAAAAGCTGTTTCACTCATCTGGGGGATTTCGATCAAATTGAATGGTGTTGAGTGATGGGGAATTCCTCAGTATTTATATCTGCTCTTAACGCCCATGAGGTCATGGAAAATATCACGTGACCCTTGTTTACTCAAAAAGATGTGAAGTCATTAGAATGTAACATGAATGTGTAGCTCGCAGATAATATAGTAACCTGGGTGTCTACATGCTTCAATGAAATACACTAAAGTTCAACTGTGTTTACGCAACTTACCACTTTTTTTTATTATGGTATGGGTGTGGTCTGTCTGGAGCTTGTCCAGAGAACAAGAGTCTACACAGTGTACCAAACATACACAATCAAATGTAGGGGAAATGTCGAGTAGCCAGTCCATTTAATGGCAGATTTTTGGGAGATGGGCAGAAACTGGAAAACCCAAAGGAACCCAGGGAGAACATGCAAAGACCTGGAGGCAGTCAGACTACTCTCTCCAACACTGTGCTACATTTCGTTTATGTAAAGACAAACAAATGACTTTGTCAGAATCAGAATATTGGTGTTTAAATCCCCATACTGCCAAACGGACGCTGCTGAGCCCCTGAGCAATGACCCTTTAAAAACAATGCTCAGTTAATGTATTAAAAATGAATGAATGTAAATTAGAAAGTGCACTGGTTAAAATTCTGTAAATGAAGAAATTTCTTCTTTGAATAATCATGTCATTATACCTGGCTACACTAAGTGGAAACAATGGGGAGAGGAACAGGTTCCTAGTTCCTTCCCAGAAGCACATAATCACAGCTGTAGTCAAGACCCAGACTAACAAAGATTGTGTCAAGACTCGAGTCTAAAGTCTAAGTAAAGAATTCCTTCCCAAACCTTTATTTACACCACTGATGTAAAAGTGGACACCAGACCTTAAGACTCAGGGTTTTTTTACTATCCCATACTGTTTTATTTACCTTTACTCTTCTGGGAAGGTGGTTACCTGGTGGTCTAGTGGTTAGCTCTCACTGCTGCGGCCCAGGTTCGATCCCCGGTCAGGGAACCAACTCCAGCCACTCTTAGTGCTGGTCCCAAGCCCGGATAAATGGAGAGGGTTGCGTTAGGAAGGGCATCCAGCGTAAAAACGTGCCAAATCAAACGTGGATGATCCGCTGTGGCGACCCCTGATGGGAGAAGCCGAAAGAAAGTTTTTACTCTTCTGGGAAGGTGTTCCACTAGATTATGGAGTGTGGTTGTAGCTCATTCAGCTACAAAGACTTTAGTAAAGTCAGGCACGGATGTAAGTTGAGGATTTCTGGGGTGCAGTCAGCGTTTCAATTTATCCCGAAGGTGTTCAATAGGGTTGAGGTCAGAGCTCTATAGCAGGCCTCTCTAGATCTTCCACTCCAACCCGTGTAAAGCACATCTTCATGTTCGCATTGTGTACAGGGGTGTAGTGATAAGAATATGTACTGCTACCGCATCCGAACTTCCAATACAATTGTGTGCCTCCAACTTCGTGGAAACACTTGGGAAAGTACCACATATGACCGGAAAAGTCACGTATCTCAATATTTTTGTCCATACAGTGTATATTCTCCAGAGGAAGAAATGTACCTTATATCTTGATCTTATTTAACGAGACCAGTGGCCAAGACTGAGCCCAAATACAAATGGCAATAAGTACAGAAAATATATTAAGCCTGAACTCCTACAGCTGTAACATTCACGTTCTTGACTCAGGAGGCTAAATTACTTGAGGACCGACTCAATAAAAAGAATTATATGTGCTACACTATCACTTTAGGCGAATTAAAAGCACTAAGCATTGTCTGAATATTTATAGAAAAATAACCATTAAAGGGGGAGCTGTTCTGCAGATGACTCATAATGCGACAACATACTTCTCTGCTCGATTCATTACCCCGTGCTGTTAAACAGACAAAATCACCACCCTGAAAAATTCACACCTCAAATGTTCCTCACATAAAGTGTTTTTAGTGGGTGTTTTTGTGTGTGTGTGTGTGTGTGTGTGTGTGTGTGTGTGTGTAAATGTGAAGAAATGAGTTTTCAGCTGAACTCATGATGCTAAATGAATGGGTGGGCTGACTCTGGATGAAACTTCGTGCTCACTTTGTAAACACTTGCAGAGAGGAAACAACCCACTTAACCTCAAGAGAGCCTTTTGATGATGTTGCAGTTACTCCATGACACCTTGTCTGGCACCTTTTGTGTCAAATATTTAAAAAAACGTGTCAATAAGGAGTTTTAAAGCCATTTGCATGTACATTTTTTAAGGTCTGGTTTTATGTAAAATTTATATATAAAATTATTCTGATGTCTGTCAAATCAGACATCAGAATAATAAAATGAAATTAATAAAATGTAAAAAAATTAAATAACAAAAATAACAAAAAATTCAAATACTTGTAATAGATTATTATTATATTATTATTATTATTATAGATGATTTTGAATCTCATCCAAAGACTGTGTTTCTGTAAACAGTTTATTCAACTAGATGCTTCTCAGATAATCAAATCACTTTTTACACTCAAGACATCCTGATACAATAAATATCCAAATTGGAAACTTCTCTTCTCCATTCCATGTGTTTAAATCTCTGTTCCATCGGGTTTAATAATTTAAGTTTTAATAATTGAACAGTGAGCCTTATAACTCCTGATTTGTAATATTCAGGGAGTATATGTGCATTTGAATGAACATAATTGGAACTAATGCCATTATTCAGGCTTAAATTATTACTTCATTCATCATCCATTATCTGAAGGATATTCAGCAGGATATTCTGCTTCCCTTTCCTATGATGAGAAAAAAGGGTGAGGAAAAAAATAAAGATTTTACTTTAATTTAACGACATATGAAACTTTCGAAATGAAACACTGGCGCTCCGAAACATGAAGACAAATACAAGGAAATCGGTGTGTTGTATAAAACCTCTTGCTCGGATGTAGCAGAGTTACGGGAATAACAGAGATGCTTGCAGACATGTGTTTTATTATCTCGTTAGAATTTACATTCCGCTGGAGCACACAAGTCAGTGCTGAAATACCGACATGGAGATAGCAACATGGCAGAAAATGCTGTTCGGTTCCGCGTGGAAAAATCCGAAACTCTCGTGCAGTATCCAGTCTTAATTATTATTTGAGGTATAAGTCAAAAACATGTAGTTTCGTGTCTGAGTGTGAGAGAATGTAGGCCCCTTGGTAGGTAGCCAGATAGAGGAGGAAACAGTCAGTGAGCCCCCCACCCCCTTGACCCCAACATGAATGAAGGCCCCTCTGGAACAGGCTTCCTGTGCAGCGCTAAAAAAACAAACACACAAAAAAGAGCAAGCAAAGAATCCCTGGCAGTCTCAAATTCCCAAACTTTCAGCCAGGTAAAGCAGACACACTCACGTGCCACCTCACGTGAAAAAAGGCACTGTTTTACTGTCTCAATCCATGTAACAGAGGCTATAAAATGTGCAAGAGGAAATGTGATCTGATTACAGTATTGGATTAGATATTGTTCTGTGTATGCGGTTCATGATCTTTGAGTTCTGGAGTCTGGGTGGAACACGTTTGGATTCACAAGAGAGTGGGCAGGTCTGGGTAATGGTGCATAACACACTGCTGGGACTACATCATGTGACAGAACTGTTTGCTTATGCTGGGCCTGCTCGAGTGCTGCAAAATCAACACTGCCATTAATGTAATGCTTTCAATGATCCTTTCTGATTAGTTTTGTGTGTGTGTGTATTTGTGTGCTTTTTGGATTTCTCAACCCAAATTTAGACTCCATGTACTCTTATAATAACCTCCATTCTTCTGGGAAGATGTTGTACTAGATTTTGTAGTGTATGGAGACACATTTGTCCAAATACTTTAATCGATAAACAGCCAAAATATCTAGATTCATATTATTAGTGATATATATAGAGCAACAACTGAACAGTGACCGACACAGGAGCATCTTGGCAATGTTTAATTGAATATAAAAATAAATTACACATTTAACAGTCAATGAGATATTCTGTAAAGGTATATTTCGCTCTAATGCAATTCTGTCAAATAATTTGTGATCATTTTTCAGTGTATCGATGTTGCGCAGTACTTAAAACACGCTCAAGTTCACCCCCCACCTTAAGCCCCCACAAACCCCCTCCCACACACACACACACAAGATAAGACTATCAGTAGACTATAGATGTAAATCAATAGTCGAGAACACTCCTAATATATATAGACTCAATTTATTACTAATAATAATAAAGCATGAGGTTTACAAAGAAGCATTGCATTGTGTACCTTTCTTGCCAGCCAAAAAAAAAAAAAAGCTCACATCTATTTGTATCTGTTTAGAACATGTTATCTGCTTTCAATCCAAATAAAGTATTCTTCCGTTACATCACTCTGATCACATGACCGATGACCCTCGGTGCTCGCACTTGCTTGTGTTACTCGGCACTTTACTGTGACTGACTTGTCCTCGACTTGTACTTCTTCATTGTACTGCCTGGCTGTGTCACAACAGTCATCTGACACACAAACCTCCAGACCCAGGAGATTCAGGAAACAGGAAACTCCACATTTTAAGACAAAAGTGGAACCAAATGATTCAGTGTTAATGCATTAAGCTCGAAAAACCTCATGACCTTTTTTTTTATATATATTTTTTTTTATTTGCTGCTCTAGTCCCTTAAAACTCTTTTTTTCCCCGCTTCATGTTTGCCTCAGGGAGTTATTTGCCACTGTGGCTTCTGATTAGCTAATTAAGGATCTAATTCTGGATCTTGAATCAGCTTTATGATGACGGCAGTGAATATGTAATGTGTACTTTGGTTTGACGACGTTTTTGAAGTGATTCAGTTACCCCTGCTTGAGGCGTTTCTGTAGCAAAAGTAGGACAAATGCAAAAACTACAAATCAAGCTAATGTCAAAGACAGAACATCTGGGTTTTCACCATGAAGAAATGTGTTGACTCATCGTTTCAGGCTCAGCATCTGGTCTGACACACGTTCCACCCACCATCCACCTTAAAAAAAAAAAAATGCAGTCATGAAAAACAGAAGATCAGGTAACAACTTTTAGATTGCCTTCTAACCTGGGAATTGTTTTTTTGTGCTTTAAAATAATAAATAATATTCAGCTCACACAAAATTGTATTGACTATAATATATCCTGATGTCTGTTTCATAAAGAGGATATCGATCTGTAATCAGCAACACAGGAGCTGAGAGTTTCACAGTTTCACAGTACAAAGGCTAACAGTGACTCAGACCTGACGTGATGTGCTGACGTGACTCTCGGAAGCGGCCACTGAAAGATTAAATTACGCCAGTCTGCAACCATATACTCATCCTAACCTTTACTATCTAAACATAAAGCCTAAATGACTCAGCTTAAACAGAATGAGACATTTCCCATGGAAAATATTTCTTCTGACCCAAGTTTCACACTTGGAAATTCCAGTACATATATACATACACTATATGGACAAAAGTATTGGACACTTGACTTTTCTGGCCATATGTGGTTCTTCACTTGAACAAGGAGACCCAAACCTGCTCACAGCATGACAATGCTCCTGTGCACAAAGTCAGCTCATCATACCAATCTTTTTGTCAGGTGTACATCAGAAGGATTAGACCATTTTTATCCACACAGGCTGTTTTGGAGCTTGTTCAGTCTCACATCATTTTGACAATGGACTACTGAAACTCTCTGCTGGCAGGTGATGATCCAAAACGCTTTCAACCTGCCTACGTTCTCCCACACCACCCCACTGCTGCCACTGCTCCCTCTATTGACTTCTGGTAGCTGCACGCAAAAACACAGATGCTTGCCTTCAAAGCCAAAAATGGACCAGCACCATCTTACCTCAAAACTCTCATTACTCCTCGCAATCCACCACACTGCCTCAGATCGTCAAACACTGCCTGACTGGTCCACCTTCTCTCAGGGTAAGAGACAGGTATGCATCCAGACTCTTCTCTGTTCTGGCACTGAGGTGGTGGAATGAACTTCCCCTAAAGATGATCTTTAAATGACAGGTGAAAACCAACCTCTTTTTGAAATACTCACTATTTCCCTGTTTGTTCTGTCTTTTTTGTGCTATAATTCCTCTCAACAGAGTTTAGGCTGATGACTATGTCTGTAACCTAATGAACCAGTGTTGATTAATTCATTAATTAGAGACCCAAAGCACTTTTGAACATCGCTCTGCATGCGGAAGTCTGCTAAATGCCGTAAACGTCAGGGTATAATCTGATTGGTCAGATGATGTTAATTCAGCTAAAGTAGCATGGCTGGTTCACCCTCAGATCATCCTACTGTTGATTATTTTCCACAAACAGCATGTCTGGTCATGTGTTTATTTCTTACTTTATGACACGTCCCAGGAATTTTACATCGTAATTTCATGAATCTAAGTCAAAATTGAACACGATGATCAGACCAGCAGTCACAAAACCTGCTAAATTTATTTGTATATTTTAGAAGACACAAAGTGACAGAGGAAGTCAGGAAGAAAGGAGAAGTTAATGTGTGACCACAAGCATAAAATAATAGCTTTCCTATTAAAGCAAACACGGAAAGTATGGACGTCAATCAAACGCAGCACTGTTTCAATTAGAAACTTTAAACTTTGACTCTTAAAGTGTCAAATTGAAACAGTTTTGCACAAACCATCAACAGGTCTTTAATGCTGATTTGTTAATCTGCATCGTCCCTACTAAAGAAGCAGATGTTTCAACTCATAGATCCAGATCACTCCAGGTCAGTGTAATTAATATAATACACATAGTACATAATTCTGTGTTTTCTTTTCTCTCTTGCTGTCTCTGATGAGCCACACATGCTACTCCTGATATACCAGATCATGACTTTTGTCTCGCTCTTCAGACCTGCCTGATCATCACATGGAAAGCTCTCATAGCTGTTGAGGTGATCCAAATAAACAGCCTAAAGATACACAAGATTATGGTTTCAAGTGTTACCATACATGGTAAAGTTCATCTCTCAAGTGATAACTACAGCAATGATGAAACTATAATGAATGGACATCCGGTGTCATGAGAATGAGTTTCCTCCCATTGTCTCAAGGAGTTTGTCCTTGCTATTATTGTGTCTGGCTCATTAGAGATAAACTTATAGGAATACATCTAACGAATTTGAAATACGTTGTTAAATGCGCTATACAAAGGATTAATCGATTTTGATTGAAGTGGATGGAGCACACAGAGTAACCATGAAGATGACTTTGGACTGCAGTTGATACAAGCAGGACTCAAGTCCTAATAAGGGCAGTTAATAACGTCAACACAAAAGACTTCAGGTTAAAACAAAAAGGTTTTCCTGTTTACGCAGTTACGTTTATTTGTCCAGATGGTACACAATTAAAAAGGTGAATTATTTATAACTGCTCAGTCTGTTGGTTGATGAGAAATCTGCTCCATCTCAAGTTTTCTTTCTCAGAATGTCTCAGGGAGTTTTTTTCTTTACCGCTGTCAATTCTGGCTTCCTCATTTGGGATAAATTTAGAAATTATAAAAAATTCATATCCTGTATGTAAACATTTCTGTAAACCTGCTTTGTGACGTATGTGTGGTGAACATGCGACACAAATGAAACTGAATTGAACGATCTTTCGTATAGTTCCGAGTCAAATAGTTTATATTCATATCTAATTGTAGGACATGGAGTTGCATTGATAGTACAAAATTGTCTGCGAAGATACGTTTTTTTTCTGCATTTATGGAAAGAGTCTCCAATGTCAGCACTGGGTAACAGTCAGTTACAAGGGTTACAAGCAGAAAATAAGCAAATAAGGAGTTTTTTCCCTAAAAAAAAGATTCTTCCGGGGAAAAAAAACAATGTGGGTGAGAAAATGAATATTAATAGCTGTAATAGCTGTAACAATAACAAGAACTACCCTGTTTGATTGCCAGTCCATAACATTCAGTGTAACCACACTATATATGCTCCAGAACATCTGATTCACATGCACATTATCAGCTTGTGCTGTTAATATCATGAACAGCAGCTACGCTTATTTCTCTCCACTGCTTCTCTTTCTCTCCCCATCCCGAGGCATCCTGAGGTTTGGCCAGCTCCAGTCACGTCCCACCTCATGAAGATTATGGACCTTTGAAGAAGTAGATGCCGAAGTCGCAAACTTCCCAAACCATCTAGAGACGTACCAGTGCCAATGGGATCCCACTACATGTGTGGAGTTTTGACACTGGACCTCCTGGATTGTTTAAAGGCTCTGGCATGGAGAAGCTGCTGTTGGATCTGTGATGATCACAAATGTTCAGCTATTTTATGAGTTGCTCAGTAGCTCCTAGTTTTATAACCATAATGACTGTATAAGACTGCAGAAAGAACATTACTTATAATCTTATACTCCAGTACTCATGTTAGTTCTCACTCTCCAGTGTTCTGTATTGTTGAAAGATTTATGATCCAACTCTTGATGTCACCCAAATGAGGATGGGTTCCACGTTTGAGTCTGGTTCCTCTCAAGGTTTCTTCCTCATAACATCTAAGGGAGTTTTTCGTTGCCACAGTTGCCATGGCTGCTCATCAGGGATAAATACACACCATTCACCTTAACTGTTAATTTCTGTAAAGCTGCTTTGAGACAATGTCTGTTGTGAAAAGCGCTATAGAAATAAACTTGACTATATAGACAAAAGTTTGTGGATACTTGACCATAAGATACATAAATGCTTGTTGAATAGCTAATTCCACATTAAATCCCCATTTGGTCTTAAAATAATCTCCGATCTTCTGAGAATATGTTCCACTGGAGTTTGGAATGCACTTGTGGAGATTTGTGCTCATTCAGTCACAAGGGGGTTATTAGAGATGTGAGGAGGCCTGGGGTGCAGTCAGCATTCTAATTCACCCCAAAGGTGTTCAGTAGGTTTAAGGTCAGAGATTTATTGCAGGCCACTCAAGATCTTCCACACCAACCCATTTAAACCATATGTTCTTGTAGCTGGTTTTGTGCACAGGGACATTGCGATGCTGGAACCGGTTTATGTCTCCTAGTTCAAGTGAAGGGAAAATTTATTGCTACCACTTCAAAAAGCATCCTATACAATTGCGTTCCACCAATTTGGTCCATGAAGATCATGAAGATGCAAACTCGCCAAACTGAGATTGTACAGAAAATAATTTCACAGTACTCTATTCTCAGTCATTCTTTTCTTTTGAATATTCAAGATTTTTATTCAATATTTATGGGATAAGCGTGACATAAAGCACAGTGCATGCACACTGAAGTCTAGTACAGATGTTAGGTGGAATTGGAATTGTGTTTTTTTTCTTCTATTATACCCTTTTTGCTCTGAGTCATGGCTGCAGTATTTAATACGAGGGTGGAACAGGAATCAGGCTTAATCTGAACGAGAAATCTTGGCACTCCAGTTCGAAAAGCAAAAACAGAACGTCCTTACATTGGAAGCATGAGCATGAAAAGCAGCATGAAAAGCACGGTTACACCATATATATATATATACATATACATATATATATATATATATATATATATATACATATACATATATATATATATATATATATACATATATATACATATACATATATATACAGGGAGTGCAGAATTATTAGGCAAGTTGTATTTTTGAGGATTAATTTTATTTGAGGATTTAATTTGAACAACAACCATGTTCTCAATGAACACAAAAAACTCATTAATATCAAAGCTGAATATTTTTGGAAGTAGTTTTAGTTTTAGCTATTTTAGGGGGATATCTGTGTGTGCAGGTGACTATTACTGTGCATAATTATTAGGCAACTTAACAAAAAACAAATTCATACCCATTTCAATTATTTATTTTTACCAGTGAAACCAATATAACATCTCAACATTCACAAATATACATTTCTGACATTCAAAAACCAAACAAAAACAAATCAGTGACCAATATAGCCACCTTTCTTTGCAAGGACACTCAAAAGCCTGCCATCCATGGATTCTGTCAGTGTTTTGATCTGTTCACCATCAACATTGCGTGCAGCAGCAACCACAGCCTCCCAGACACTGTTCAGAGAGGTGTACTGTTTTCCTCCTTGTAAATCGCACATTTGATGATGGACCACAGGTTCTCAATGGGGTTCAGATCAGGTGAACAAGGAGGCCATATCATTAGATTTTCTTCTTTTATACCCTTTCTTGCCAGCCACGCTGTGGAGTACTTGGACGGTGTGATGGAGCATTGTCCTGCATGAAAATCATGTTTTTCTTGAAGGATGCAGACTTCTTCCTGTACCACTGCTTGAAGAAGGTGTCTTCCAGAAACTGGCAGTAGGACTGGGAGTTCAGCTTGACTCCATCCTCAACCCGAAAAGGCCCCACAAGCTCATCTTTGATGATACCAGCCCAAACCAGTACTCCACCTCCACCTTGCTGGCGCCTGAGTCGGACTGGAGCTCTCTGCCCTTTACCAATCCAGCCACGGGCCCATCCATCTGGCCCATCAAGACTCACTCTCATTTCATCAGTCCATAAAACCTTAGAAAAATCAGTCTTGAGATATTTCTTGGCCCAGTCTTGACGCTTTCAGCTTGTGTGTCTTGTTCAGTGGTGGTCGACTTTCTGCCTTTCTTACCTTGGCCATGTCTCTGAGTATTGCACACCTTGTGCTTTTGGGCACCCAGTGATGTTGCAGCTCTGAAATATGGCCAAACTGGTGGCAAGTGGCATCTTGGCAGCTGCACGCTTGACTTTTCTCAGTTCACGGGCAGTTATTTTGCGCCTTGGTTTTCCACACGCTTCTTGCGACCCTGTCGACTATTTTGAATGAAACGCTTGATTGTTCGATGATCACGCTCAGAAGCTTGGCTATTTTAAGACTGCTGCATCCCTCTGCAATATATCTCACTATTTTTGACTTTTCTGAGCCTGTCAAGTCCTTCTTTTGACCCATTTTGCCAAAGGAAAGGAAGTTGCCTAATAATTATGCACACCTGATATAGGGTGTTGATGTCATTAGACCACACCCCTTCTCATTACAGAGATGCACATCACCTAATATGCTTAATTGGTAGTAGGCTTTCCAGCCTATACAGCTTGGAGTAAGACAACATGCATAACGAGGATGATGTGGTCAAAATACTCATTTGCCTAATAATTCTGCACTCCCTGTATATATATATATATATATATATATATATATATATATATATATATATATATATATACAGTGTACAGCATGTGTTTCACATAATTGTTATTCCTTACATTAGATACACTACATGCACAAAAGTATTGGGACACCTGACTTTTTTCAGCCATATGTGGTTCTTCCCCAAACTCTTACCTGTTGGAGGCACACAAGTGTATAGGATGTCTGTAGAGACCCAATGAGACCCAAACCTGTTCCAGTATAACAATGTTCCTGTGAACAAAACCAGCTTCATGAAGATATGGTTTACATGGGCTTAAGTGGAAGTTCTTGAGTGGGATGCTATAGAGCTTAACCCTGAATTGGAACACTGACTGTTCATCTGACTGAAGGCATCATCCTACATCAGCACCTGACTTCACTAACACACATGCAGCTGAATGAGCACAAATCTCCACAAGCACACGCCAACATTTAGAGGAACATCTTCCCAGAAGAGTGGAGGTTATTATAGCAGCAAATTGGGACGAAGTTAACCATTGGCAAATAAAAAAGAAAATTTAATGAAATTACAAATATATATTTTTAAATATACTGTGGTGTGAAAAAGTGTTTGCCCCCGTCCTCATTTCTTATTTTTTTGCATGTTTGTCACACTTTAATGTTTCAAATCATCAAACTAATTTAAATATCAGTAAAAGATAACACAAGTGAACACAACATGCAGTTGTTTAAATGAACGTTTTTATTATTGAGAAAAAAACTAAATCCAAAACTACATGGCCCTGTGTGAAAAAGTGTTTGCCCCCTATTAAAACTGTGGTTTATCGCACCAGAGTTAAATTTCTCTCGCCACACCCAGGCCTGATTACTGCCACACCTGTTCACGATCAATAAAATCTCTTAAATAGGACCTGCCTGACAAAGTGAAGTAAACCAAAAGATCCTCAAAAGCTATAATGCCGAGATCCAAAGAAATCCAGAAACAAATGAGAGAGAAAGTAATTCAGATCTATCAGTGTCACCAATCGGGAAGGGTGCAAACACTTTTTCATGGTTTTTTTTTTACTCTTTAATGACATTTTTTATTGGTAGAATTTGAACATAATCCAGACGGAACTATAATCTGCCACATTACCTTTTTTCTTTTTTTGTTTAAATGACACTTATACAAGTAATATGTAACTGACAATAATAATAATATTAAACTCAACAGTTATAAAACTGAAATGAGAACGCGAATTAATATTTGATTGTATAATAAGCAGGCAGATGCACTCATTATTACAAAATAAATAAATAATTTTGATCATTTATTAACATCTCATGACTGGTTTCTGTTGCGTTGTGTTTTAGCCTGTAGCTGTCACAGATGGTCTTTGATCAGCTGGAAATGAAACTGGTCCTGTCTGTATTTCCATGTTCCTGAAAATGTGTTGCTTTAAAAAAAAAAGGCTTTTCATTATCTAGACCAGCAAAAAAAAAAAAAAAACAGCAAGACCCTCAAGTAGCAGCAGGTTCGCTTGGCATGGAGCCCTGATGTCCATCGTGCTGAAAGCAGAGTGTGTTTCTGTGTTTACAGGGAGAGCTGAGGACTGCAGAAACCCTGGCAGGGCCAAAAAAGACAAAGAGCCAAGCCTGGCACACAGGCCATATTCCCACGCCATGGCCCTCAGGCAGCAAGTACTCTCAGTACCGTAACACTCGCAACACGAGCTCACAGCTTTCTCTCTCGTCTACTGAGCTGCAACTTACAGACTTTACACTGATAAGTGGAAACACTATTTCCATCTTGCAGGCAACACTTTCAGGCAGATGGGGTTAAGGAAAAAGCGCCTCAGCTGGTTTTCACTGCAGCCGTTCGACATTCAGTTTCATATCATCCGTTTATCATTAACTAGAAAACCATGTGCTGCTTAAAACAAAGGACAAAAACAGTGGAATACACACACACACACACACACACACACACACACACACACACACACACACACACACACAGCAATAAAACTAAGGCTATTGCATCTTTTAATTCTGTGGAAGAGAATGGCTAATGGCTACGATTCCACTGTACAAAGTATTCAATGGTATACTACAGATTTCTCTTTATTTTATTCCTCTGGTGTGTGTTATCTCTGTAGAACAACATACATAAACCAAGGTTTTGGTTGTAACATGAATAAATTTAATAAACTGTAAACTGAAAAAAAACAAAGTATTAAAAAATCAGCGTAGAAACTCAGAAGTGGTGCTTGAAGGTGCAAAATTCGCTACAGGACACAGGAAATTGTTCTTCATGTGCCGAGTATTTCGATACGTCATATCTATGTTTGTGTATACATTTCCCTGCAACTCCACCCCACTGTGTTGATCGTTTTGACAGGTCACATTTCCATGTTGCTATGGTGATTTCCGCATATTTCGGTAGTTATTGGCGCTCTAAAACCCGGAAAAAGTTGACTCTCGAAACTGTAACGAGTGTTTCGGGACGCCATGTGACCACATCACTGAAATTGTATTATTCTTAGAATTCTTAGAGTCTTAAAAGTCACCTCTTGTTAAATGTTTTTAAAGTTCAGGGCAGAGGTGCATGCTTTTTGCAGTCTCATGGTACAATCCCAACTGTAAATTAAATAAATAAATACAAGTGTAAAATGTCAATTAAAACAAAATGCAATGATCAATAAATCTCATTAACCCACATTTTATTCACAAACACAAATTTATAGTTAAAATTGAGGAAATGGACAATTTTAAGCGGGTCCAGTCCATATACATCTGAGAATTGTGGAAACCAATTGCTGGGAGAGAACAGCCGTCTCATTTGTGTCTGATACAGGATTTTAACAGTCCTGGGTCTTCTTTCTCGTGCTTTTGGAATCATGATGTGCCAAATGTTTTTAAATGGTGTAAGGTGTGGACTGCACACATGCTGTTGTACAAGTGGATGCAGTTTAGCATTGTCTTGCTGAATTACTGTATGCAAGACCTTCCCTGAAAAAGGCATCGTCTGGATGGAAGCATTAGTTTTAAACCTGTACACACCAGCATTGATGGAGACTTTCCAGGTGTGAACGCTATCTATTCCACCAGCAACAACGCACCCTCATATCAACAGTGCTGATGATAAGCCACATGTCCATGGTTTCCAAAAGACATTTAAAATTTCAATTTGTTTGACGACATACAATTTTCCACTTTGTTCAGCCCATTTGAAATGATCCTGGCCAGTGGAGAAGACTGCAGCATTTTAGTATCATGTTCACCTACGGCTTCTTCTTTGGCTGATAGCACTTCAAACATGCATTTGTAGATTACATGGTAATTTCTGGAGGTTTATAATGCAGTGAGGGCCCAAAGATCACAATCATCCAATACAGATTCGCATCCTCGTCCCTTGAGCACAGAGATTTCTCCGGCTAATCAAAATCCTTAAATTGTATTGCAGATTATGAGAGTTTTAAAAATCTAAAAAGAAACATTATTCTAAAATTGGTTCACATTTTGTAGATAAAGTCTTTCACAGATTGGTAAACCTCTGCTCATCTTTCCTTCCGAGAGACTCTGCATCTCTAAGATACGCCATTCATATCCAAATCATGTTACTGTTGCCAATTAACCTCCAGCTGTTTCTTTTTAGTAACACTTACTTTCCAGTCTTTTTTGAGACGTGCTACAGCCAACAAACGTAAACATTTGATGTTTTCTGTGTTCTACTGTGAATAAAATATGGGTTTATGAGAATTGCAAATCATTGCATTTTGTTTTTATTGACAATTAAATTTTTTTGCCCCAGCTTTTATTTTTAAGTTGTAAAAATGACAGTCTGGGTGTTTTGTGTGTGAGAGAGAGAGAGAGAGAGAGAGAGAGAGAGAGAGAGAGAGAGAGAGAAGGTCATTGGGGAGACGAGTGCTTTGTAGTGATATAAGGAAAGTGATAATGGGATCTGCCTCGTGGCACATTTTAATCATCACTCATCATTCATTAAGAAAGAAATGACACATCGCTGTAGTACAAGCAGAAGAACACACTCCTGCCATGCTGCTTTATACAAATAATCCACATGACACCATAACTGCATCCAAAGACGTCCTATACAAATGTGTGCCTCCAACGATTTGAGTAAGAATCACATACGACTGCAAAAGTCAGGTGTCCCGATACATTTTTCCATATAATGTATATATCTGTTTACATTTTAATATCAAAAATATATCCATTTATAAAAGAGATAAGAGTTTATTACATCTGTACTACTAATAATTTAATAAAATTCAATAAAGGCATATATTTCTTGGAGTTTTTTTCAACAGTTCTATTTTCCCCACATATCCACCAGTCTCTATAACGGATAATGAAGTACATCCCATGCATCATAAATAGCGTATCAGTCTTCTGATATAAACACACACGTGTTGTTTACTTAGGTGTCCTTTATGGAAAGCAGGAAGTCACTAAAGCTGATGTGAAAAACACAGAAAACTGGAAAGGCATGCTTTTGGTTTGTTATTAATAAATGCAACTTCCCAAAACACTGACTTGTTTTCCCAAACCTCGACTTGACTCAACCCTCAGTGTAACTGAGAGCTCCGAAAATGTCTGAGCTAAAAACAACAATAGGCATGTGACCACATATGTATCAATAAGAATGTAGTCAACAAGTAACGGTGCTCTGGAACAAGCTGAGATTTTCAATAAGATATTCAGAGAAATGAGGCAGGTTTCGAGTGAATGTGCAGTGGAGTCAACAAAACCCATCTGCAGTTCCTTTAGAGACAGGAAAAAACAATCGAGGAGAAGTCTCGCTCAGCATCTAAGAGAGAAATCTGGCGTGACAAACGCCGTTGCTTTGTGTAGCAAAAAGGCAAAGCGTTATTAGGTGTCCAGGGGATGTGAAAAAGGCAGGAGAAAATGTGTATCATATTTAGAAAAGGAAGTGCACTTGTATTGTGTTTCTCCTCGCTATAATTGACATAAGACACCAAATAAATGTCTGTATAAACGTGTAGGCAAAAAATGCTTGTAGTACGCTGTGGGTGTCATCATCCCAGATGACTACTAAAGTCAAATCTGATGAGACTTTTGAGAACACAGCAGTTAAAAACAGCAGTGAACTCATTTCCTGGAGTAATCAGTTCAACCTACTGAAAAACAAACACATTTCAGAAAGAAGAGACTTTATAGTTGCGACTGAGTCATGGTGCGGGGTTTTATTTTTGGGTAAAAAGGAAATATTTCTGAACAAACACAGTGATTTCTCAACTGCAATGTTAAATTAAAAGATTTATTAGGAAATAAATGAAATTGTCAGTCCTCTCCGGATGTTGATGTCCGGTTTATTTGATGCATCCAAGATGAAATGGAAGAGAAGTGGAGCTGGATGTTTTAGTCTGTTATCTCGTGGTTTATTTCAATCCCTGTGTCTCTGATCCGTGTGTCAGGGGAATATTTTTATATAGTGATTGGATAATCAACCCAGGGCCCTGGGTTTTGTGTTTAATCCTGTTTCCGGAACTGATACTGAAAATATCGTGGGAAAAAATCAGTCCGAGAGCCGAATAAGGGCAGAATTCCCTTTTAAGTTCCCATGTCTTGATGGAAAACTCACAGGAACTTTAGCAGCCAGGGTCCAAAAAAGAAAAAAGAAAAAAGCCTATAAAACATCTTAGTAAAATAAAGTAAAATATATCCTATATATTTAACAATAATTAAACGAAATTATAAAAAATATCAGTAAAGGCAGGGTTGAAAGGCACGGCAATGTGAAGACAGCTATTCATCAGATCTCTGTAAACATGTCGAATGAGATCTGCTAGCATGGAAGCGCTCGAGCGTTCTGAAGGTTGGCACCGAACAGAGCTGGAGGTCCTGGCGTGATTAATGATCAGATGTTTGTAAGTGAACTACGTTAGTAAAGCGGAAATTGTGCTTTCCGATGGAATGCTTGTCATCCTGAGCGCTATTAGTTCCACAGAGCTGTAAAGCAACATTCTCCTAGCTGTCACAAGCGTCTGCCCTCGCCCTTTTACCTAGAAATGACTCTCTCATAGAGAGGGTCAATGCTATCTTGTCACATACTCCCCCCCCCCCATGCTTTTTTTTAGCCCCATTAAGCAGTGCCAAGAGGTTTATCTTGTTGCTAAGGAACTTGCAGAATTATCAGAGAGGAAAGTTCTCTCGAGTTTAGCGTATTGCCAAAATAGAGCCTGGCTAAAGTTCACCTTGCTCCTGGATAAAGAATGAAGGGCGTGTGGTAGATCTAGGCATTGTCGTACTGCCTGAGCGTCTCCTCCAGCTTGCCTGTGACTTTCTGAAAGAAGCTGATCTGCTGCTGCAGGTAGTGCTGCATCTGGGCCTTGAAGTCGCGCACGCGGATCTGGTGGAAGTGCTGGATCTCGGCTTGCGTGGCGAATGAGATGATGCTGCAGCGCTCGGCGATGCCTTCCGCCTGCTGCCGCTCCATCTTGCCCTCCTCCACGTGTTTCTGGCTCTCCTTTACCTTGGTCAGAGCACCTGCAGGAACACAGTGGCGTTAGATGTTAGAACAATACGAACATGTATAGAGCAAGGAGACAAGCGTGAGACGGCTTTCCGATTTTTTTCATTAACGCCCACTGTAATAAGACGGCACCATCTCATTATATGTTTGGATTTTATACCCTCTGGTGAATAATAACTGCTGCCGTATGTTCCACAGATTTTGAATAAATACACAAAATAAACTCAGCATTTGTTTGGTTGGATGTTTGATTACACGTATTCCCAGAAACAAATCTATATTTATCTTGATGTCTCATTAATCTATTAATTCATTTGTGTACATGTATAACCTGCATATATATAAAAATACAGTAATCCCCCGCTTTACCGCGGTTTGAATTATCGCGGAATTGCATTTGCCACATAACTAATTTGTTTGGCTGATTTTCCCTGTCTCTCTCGGATAGCACGATAGACCAAAAAACTTATAATGAATTGTTTTTATGGAGTTTAATGTTGAATTATAGAAATTTATGAATGAACATATGATTCTTAATTATAAAATGAAGTAAAATACAGTACAGTACTGTATACATAACATTTTGGAACGTAAACACCACTATAAACAGGGGAGTACTATATGTGTGTGTGTGTGTGTGTGTGTGTGTGTGTGTGTGTGTGTGTGTGTGTGTGTGTGTGTGTGTGTGTGTGTGTGTGACAGAAAAGCCTGAGATCCAATAAAAATGGTATAAAATCCTACACTGAGAAGCATTTGTGCAGTCAGCACATAGTGATGTTTGGTTTTTCACAACTGCTTACACACACTGTTACTTTACACCGGCACATTTCTCAATAACCGACACATTTGGAAATGACCACAGCCCTTAGCAAACATTAAAGCACAAGCTCTATACGTCAGTATAAATTACTTAAGTAAAAATGTCGAAGACAAAATTATGGGGGAAAAAGGCTCTTATGTAATAACTCACAGTAACTGATTTTTGCTTGGAAGAATTTTTTTTTTAATGTCTACTCTAATACTACATTGATGCCATTATAATATGGGCTCTACATGTTTTTAGGCTGCTACAAAAGCTTGTAATGAATCTAGAAGTCAACACACACGATGCTGCACAACGTATTTTAGTATACACTATTTGATCAAAAGTTTGCGGATGCCTGACCATAAGATATGGATGTGCTTTTTTTTTTTAGCATCACATTCCACAGTCCTTATTTGATGTTCTAATAACCTTCACTCTTCTGGGAAGATGTTCCACTAGATTTTGGAGATTTGTGCTCATTCAGAATATGCTTTACTTGGGTTGGAGTGGAAGCTCTTGAGTGGCCTTCTATAAAGCTCTTACCTCAACACTAATGAACATCTTAGGGATAAAATGGAACGCTGATTAGACCCCAGACCACTTAATGCTTATTAAAGCTCTTTTGCCCTCTGTGACCACACTGCAAAATGGAGAGGAAATTTTTCCCAGAAGAATGGAGGTTATTCTTACAGACTAAAATGTGCGGACTAAATGTGGATTGAGATGATATGGTAAGGTGTCCATAAATCTTTGTCCATACAGTGTATTTTATTTATTTTGTATTATCGAAGAAGTGACTGTCAAATGTTAACACACCGCTGCCCTATTTTTTATGAAATAAATGTACAAACTTTAGACACCCAACCTAGTCAATACTTAGCAACACATCCACTGGAAGAAATTACCGCTTGTAAACCCCCCCTCCTATGTTTAACATCTATTTATGTACCAACTGAAAGTATGATGTATTCATGCATGACCATTTTACACAAAAGTTACATACTAATGGAGAGTTAAAAAGCTGGTGTTGTTTTGTTTTTGCATTTTAAAAAAAATCTGTTATGAGGTTCATTTGAGAACAAAAAGCAACTAAACGCAAACCAAAAGTTTTTGTTCGACAGTGCAGAGCAGCCTTGAACTAAGCATTTTTACTGTTCAGCTATTAACCCCTCCCAGAATTTTTAATGCAAGTGAGAAGTGCAACTGAGAAGCATTAGAAGGTGAAGAGCCACAGGAAGAATAAACCCTGTTCAGGATGCCTTAATGGTTCTTACTACTAAAGACTATATCTTCAGGTCTATTAATAGCTTCGATAAAGCTGTGTGTGATAAAGAACAACAACATTGCACTCAGAATAACTGCATGTCAGACATCGAAACTGTTCACATAAGAACATGAGCAAGATTTTACTAATCCATGGGCAGCTGGCAAACACTGAAATATTAACATATGCCCTCGAGTTCAGAATCGCAATCACACGTGATTTACGCATACAGTACATGATCTTATTAGAACAAAAAAACGTCCTGGTGAAAAAACAAAACAAAACAATTTAAACAACTACACACACATACTAACATGTAAAGGCTGGACAGTCACTTAAAAACTGAATTTAATGCCAGATCTTTTGTGTCTCAGAGGTTTAACCTTGCGTTAGTGTTTTCGAGTTCCTGGCAGGAACAGAAGTGAAGCAATGCGATATTCTCAGCTCTTACAGTGTAGATAAGTTCTAACCAAAACGTCACAATCGAACTTGTCAACGATGTAGTAAACCTCTAAATTCTTTCCATCGAACAGCACCACCATAACAGTGTCAGTGTGTATAAACATCTAGTGTGCGCAATTAACTCATTCAGACTTTACATTTACAGCGCTTGGAAGAAGAACTTATCCAGAGCGACTCACAATTATCTCCTCATACAACTGAGTAGTTGAGGGTTAAGGGCCTTGCTCAAGGGCCCAGCAGTTGCAACTAAGTGCTGCTGGGACTTGAACACACAACCTTCTGAACAGATGTCCAACATCTTAACCACAGAGCCATCACTTTCCTTCCAAATGTGACATGTACTGTTTATAAAAAGGATTTTGCAGCATCGGAAACAATATCTATCCAGAAAAAATTAACTTCTTTAAGGTTTAAGTTTTGATCATGTGCAGTAAACCACCAGTAAGTGATACGAGTACTGCATGTTGCACACGCAGGCACTGGTCAAATAATAAGACGGCATGACGCGTGTTAAAAAGATGCAAAACAGGGAACAGGAAAAGGAAACACAAATTACAAGGTACAGCACACGTTCATTTGACTTTAAGCTGCAGACACTGTGTTTTCTGACAGTCCTATGCAACAACTAAAGCGATAGATGGACTCCATCTGCAATTCGTGATATTGTCATCAATTATCTCAGGCCTAGCTTGCATATACAAGTTGCACAAGTTGTCTTTGGTTATGAAATTCTCTGTCTGGTTCAAATCTTTGCTATTGCTGGTCCGTATTTTTACATGTGAGCTTAGAGCATGCTTTAGTACCGCTAGTATTTAAGCTGTAACAGTGCTAGATGCATGTGCTCCTGTGTTATGGGATTTTTGCATGGGAGGTGACGCTGAAATTAGCAAGAGAGCTCGACACGAGAGACGAGTACACACCTGCCTTTCTCTAAGCTGAGGTCATGACGCAAAATACTGCGTCAGATCTGGAAGACAAATTGGTTAACAAATTTGCTATGGAAGCAAGAATATAAGTATAAGAAGTATATAATATGTGTAATGATATAATAATATATTCTCAGAGAAAAATCACTATTTAATAAGTAAAATAATTTGTATTAATTTAGTATAGTCTTCCTTGGGCTTCTCCCATTAGGGGTTGCCACAGCAGCTCATCCGTCACCATTCCCCCCCCCCCTCCCCCACCACATCCATAAATAAACCTTCTCCTTGGCCTTCCTCTTTTCCTCCTTTCTGGTGGCTCCATCCTCAGCATTCTCCTACCGATATACCCCATTTACCTCCTCTGCACATGTCCAAACCATCTCAATCTCGCCTCCCTCACCTTGTCTCCAAAACGTCCTACATGCACTGTCCCTCTAATAAACTTATTTCTAAATATAAACTTAGCATAGTAATAATCCTAAAACCGGATTCTTCTTTAAAACTAAACTAAAAAAGATATTAAGAGTTATTTTGAGTGTAACACTTTTACTGAAAACCCTGTGGCAGGATCAGGCACATCTCCTACCCATCAACACCATCTCTGCAAATCATACAGAAAAAACGCCAGCACTGAGAAGCTAATAATAGTTATACCAGTTTCATTTTAGCCACCTGCCAGTGTCTGAGAACACCAGACCAGGCCTGACTCACTAAAATAAAATCCTACAGGAAACGATTAGATAGAGTGAGCAAATCAAGTGTGCACTGACTTTATCCAGCTGCGTAACTCTGTACCAGGAGCTCCTGGCAGTGAGGTTAGAGCACAGTGGTCAGACAGAGACTGAGCTTCGTGGAATAAGTTTAATTTAAGCAGCACACAGACTCCTCACGACACACTGACAGGCAGTAAACAAAGCAGCGATTTAGCACACAAAAAGTCCGAACCAAGTGACGTATCCTCTTGCAGCAACACTCGAACAGAATCTCCAGCAGCTGTGCGTCAACAGCTAATGGACACTTTTACATAACCACTTGGGGGTGAATACAAAATGAGTGAATTCTTGAAATCATAGGAGCTGATCATGATATTATTAATTATGTTAACAGCCTGGAAGTCAGTGAGTAGCACCGCTTTCATAAACACTTTAAACCAGATGTGTGGAAAGAGCTATTGCAATTCATGTGTCGTCCATTCAGTTCAATCCCAGTTCGAAATCAACACGCAGGAAACAGGTTTCTGTTTCCTTTCGCAATACAAGGATGGGTGGTTTCACGTTAGGCTTGAATAAGAAATTTTGAATTCTCAGTTTGTTTTTCTGCATGTTCCCTGTACGAGTTAACAAAAAAACAGACATCAAAATGAAGAAGAGGGAGAAATGGCTAAATAACTACTACAAACACATGCAAAGTGATTATAAATAAATGTATAGTTTACAAAATAGATTAACACTTTCTAAAAGGATCCATTGTTGTTAATATTATAAGGCATATATGTAAATATATATGGCAAGTACAAAATATATATATATATTACACATACACTTACAA
This sequence comes from Silurus meridionalis, assembly GCF_014805685.1. Taxonomy (NCBI): domain Eukaryota; kingdom Metazoa; phylum Chordata; class Actinopteri; order Siluriformes; family Siluridae; genus Silurus; species Silurus meridionalis. The sequence continues at coordinate 11,894,334 of NC_060910.1, forward strand.
AAGGTCAAAAGGTCCATCATTAATCTCTCACTATTGTGAAATTGAAGAATATTTGCATCACTGGTCTGGAGTTGTATGGTATGGAATTTGCATTAAGAATCCATATAAAGTCTAGTTAAAACAAGCAATCGTTAGGCTGAAATAATGCTAACAATTAACCCAAACCAACAGCAAAACCATAAGGTATAGCTTAATTAAATATCTGCTACATCCTTAAAAGAAATGAGTCCCTGATGACCTCAAAAACAACAAAAGGTTTAGAAGACTTTAGAAAATCTACCGTGGTGAATGACAGAGAAAAAAGGAAAAAAAGAAACCTTTACAACTCTTGATCAAGATCTGTGTCAAAGTAAACAATCATGAGAGGATTTCACCATTAAATACAGATGCCAAAAGATGTATAAAATTGAAAGGCCTCAGACAGACTGGTGTTTGATTAACTAGAATGAAGGGACGAGCAGAGCATGGAAAGGGGAAGGAACTGATTATGATCCAAAGCATAACACATCATTTTATGATGTGAGCACATGTGGCTGCTAATAAAACTGGTAATTCTTGTATTTATTGATATGACTGTTGAAAAAAGGAAGAATTGTGACAAAAGAATGAATTCTACAGCATATAGAAGCTTATACTAATACTAATGGATTGTTCTACAATAGGAAATAAGACACATATAATCAGAATATGAGTTTAAGATCAGAATACTGCTTAAGACCAAGTTTTGTTACATTAGCCATGGATGAAAATGCAATAAAACTAAAACTAACTGGCTCCGTGAGTCAATCAGGTCAGCACCAAGCGCAGAAGCAGACTTCCTTTGTGAGTAAAATAACACACTGATTTTAACAAATCACACAGCATTGATAAAAATGTGTCATCATGCGTTCTCTTTCACTCGTTATCTAAAAACGTCGGAACTGATAACATGTTTCAGGCTTGTAGCTTGGATACAGTTATCTATGTCCACTCTACACAGAGCTCCAACGCAAATACCATCATAGTACTAGAGATTCTGGATATTTTAAGGCTGGAATTTTATACCTACAAGTTGAACACTGTGCATCATGAGACCCTGCAGATGTCACATTAATGACCTAATTAACATCAATTATTATACACAGTAGATTTGTTAATGTTAAGCATATGCATGCCACTGGGGCAATTTAAATCCGATAGTGAGATTTTTGTTCCAGAAAAATGTTGTATTATTCTTGCATCACATCCAATGGCACATTACTGTAAATCTTTATTCAGAAGTTGTACTTTTTATCGTTTATAGTCATGTTATGGTTCGAGTTACAGACGTCACCATATCAAATGTCTGAAATGTTAATATATTAGCACAAACTCATGAATATTAACTTCTGACCGATCAAAGAGTAAAGTATAACAGTTATTTTAACACTGTATATTTAAATCTGTCTTATAGACATACGTTTTATTTTGTGCAGCGTCACGTAGCACCAAAAGAATTCAGCGACCCAGATGTTTGACTTCCTTTCTCACTGAAGGGAAACATGCAGGACATTCCTAAATCACCCATCCCCCCTAAAAAAACACTGCACATACAGACCTCTGGCAACAGCAGTCTGTTCATTAGAGACACACGACGTAAATAACCAGCATCTGGAAGTCAGATTTTATTTTTCTGTTTTAATTTGGTTCATTCAGTGTAAATGCTTCTAAATCTGCACTTAGATAAAGCCTTCTCATAAAATAAAAAAAAACGAGAAAGAAAAAATTTTAAAGAGCAAGTGACAGATGCCTCTCACCACTACTTTTGACCATCGTCACGGCAACATTTCAAATTCGAATTTTATTTGTCACATTCATAGAGAGTACGACATATAGTGAAATGCTTTTATACCTGTCCAATTTGTAAACATGAAAGAAATACAATATAAGATAAAAAAGAATAAAAGACTAAAGTAACGTAAAAATAAATAAAATATAAACGTATATTAAAAAAATAATCTGACTATAAGTATGAAAAAACAAAAAAACAAACACACACACACACACACACACACATATATGCAGTGGAACCTCGATACTTGTGGCCTTGACACACGCAGCCTTGACAGTTTGTGACTTTTCATTTGAAACCAGACTAAGAGTAACTCAAAAGTTTAAAAGTTTGGAGTAACATTTCACAACAAAGTTTGTACGAATAAATTAGAACATTTTGGAAAAAAAAAACAAATTTAAATAATTTTTATTTAAATTTTGAAAAATTATTTTATTATTGTATTATTAATTTAAAATAGTAAATAAAACATTTATGACAAGTAATTCATTAATGAAAAAGTAAATTCACAATTCTTGTTGAGTTTACAGTAAATGTACAATTCCCCTTAAAGAAGGAACCAGCAAAGGAGTCAAAACCTCGCAATCTTTTGTTACTTGCAAAAGATCATAGAACATATCCCTTGCAAGGATCGAAATTGCACACTGTATATTTTATATAAATATATATATATACACACACACACATAGCAGAAGTACAGATTAAAGTGATGTGATTGTCATTAAATCCTCTACTTAGGAAGAGAGCCGTGAATCTGAGCGAGCAAAATCTACCACATCCTGCTGAAGGTGAAGAAAATTGAAATAACAAGTTTGATGCCACGTGTTCTATAAAAATAAAAGCAACAGCTGCTTTTCATACTGAATCTGATACCCTACTGATATAAGCAGCTCGACTATAGACTCATTACATGAGGGGGGAAAAAATTCTACAATGAAAAGAAGCCTAAAGACAAATATTGCAGATTGTGTTCACTATTGTAGGATTTAAACTACAGTTCACTCTAAAGGCCAAAATTCAAGATAAGAAATTAATATCAAGTGTACATTAGTGCACATAAGAAACTAAAGATAAACTATGGTAGGATTAGGTAAAAGAATTAGAGAACATTTTAACTCAAGGGTAAAGATACTAAAATGTTTGCCCAACACACACAAACAAAATATCATATAGCCTTCAATTGCTAAAGCTGTAATAGTTGGGTATACCATATTAAAACTAACAAAAGAGATACAAAAAAAATAGCAGAGGCAGCTAAAAAAATGTACTTAATATCTTTCAACAAAATTGACTTAAATCAATGTAAATTTGGCATTCTATAATAAAACACTGCTCCTAGGCGTACTTCTATCACTGTGCAAATGACTTCACAACCAAACACACAACAACCAAGGCTACGGTGATTACAATCGAGGCACGCTCAAGCCGAGTCATTCCAAAGCTTTGTATTGATTTCACTGTACAGTGTATTCAGATCTCTTCATTGTTAACATTCTGTTATGGCCACACTGGTTAAGCTCCACTGATCATGTGTGGAAATGGAAGAAACTTGCAGAAGGTCGACCATCTCTGCATTATTCCATTGAAGATGGTTACACTGCTCTTAAGCCGAGGTTGGTGAAGTGTTGCAGTGATGGTTGACCTTCAGCAAGTTTCTCCCAGCTCCTGCACATGGTCTCTAGAGCTCAACCAGACTAACAATTGGCTTTTTTGGTCAAAATCTGCTTTTTGCTCTGCCAGTATGTGATATGGAGTTATGACTGCTGTGAAAAAAGAAATATATAAATAAAATCAAGGCGCCTGAATTCTTTCTGAATGCACTGCACTAATCTGCCCTTTTTCTTGCACTTCTAATGTGTGTTCGTGTCCTTCAAAAGTTCATGCTGCTGGCACTGTGCACTTCCTGCAGTTGTGCAAACTGTAAGATCTAAAAGCACCACCTGCAGCTGTGCACTTGAAAGGGGCAGCTGATCTGAAACCGCAAAGAGGATGCAAGATTGTGAAGGTGGTTTTGTCTTCACGAAGATATTGTCCCCGATGTCTTTAGTTTGCGCCTATTGAACTTCTTCCGCTTACTCGTTTAACTTAGCGGGGTGCGAGAGCAAATGTGTCTGCTCTTGGGCATTGTTTCCTGAGGCTGATAAATGCTGTTACAATTCAGACTATTAATACCTTGCGATGATGAAGGTTGTTCATGGGCCGGCTACACAAACTTTTGCATGTGTGCGGATACAGATTTATTTCGTTTTAGACAGAAAATTTTTTTTTCGTTGTATGTGATTTTTTCATTACATTTTTCCTAAAAAAAATATACAGAGAATTGAAGTGAAACAAATAATCAAAACAAAGAGTCTCTACACTGTAAAATACAGTTCTATCCAAAACTGGTAATGGCTTTAATCACTGTCCCAGAGTCTAAATACAATTTTTAAGCCGCCTATACAGAACATAACCACTTGTGCACTGAGTCGATACCAATCTAAAGAGAAGGTTAAAGCCACCATATGAAAGAGTTTAATAGAGACCTTTAACAGACTAGTGGATCAGAGTAGAGAGAGGAAACACGTGTTCCCCACTCAGCACATTCGTCCACCCTTTTGTAAGAACAGCTGGAAAATCTGTTGATGTAGACAGTTTTCCTGAAAATGTAGAATGAACTGTGGTCACATGCTGGACCATTTCCTTATATCGACATAAGTTTTAAGCAGAACATAATTTTCTTCAGAATTTTTAACCTCTCGTTAATGGGAACAGAGGAAATCGCATTCCTGAAAGATGAGGATGTGCACTAAAGGCCAGTAATGATTTATAGTGACAAAGATCAATATCACGCACAGTTCATGTTTAATTTACCCTTTGTTCTTTGTTTGTATAAAAATGTATTGCCATACCAGCTTCAATGGCTGTTCCATGCAATATAACTCAGCTAATAAAAAAATCTAACAATGCTGTATAAAATGGCAACTATATAAAGGATTCTTATTCTTATTACCGTATTTTCCGAACTATAAGCCGCTACTTTTTTCCCTCACTTTGAACCCCCGCGGCTTGAACAATGAAGCGGCTAATTTATGTAATTTTTCCTGGTTTTTTTTCCCGGTTTCACAAACTTCATGCCAAAAAACTGAGCCCCATAACATTAGACCAATGAAATTGCAGAACGGGTTCAGGTGAACCAATTAAATACTTTATATTAAATCAGATGCGCTCCCACTGAATCGGGCCGCACCACATCATAAATATGGATGAGGTTCCTCTGACGTTTGACCTGCCGCTCACTCGGACTGTCTACAGGAAATTCGAATCATTCGTCACGCTAAAAACAACCGGGCATGAAAAAACGCACTTCACCTGTGTTCTGAGCTGCACAGCATCGGGAGAAAACTTCACCGATGGTGATTTTTAAATGCACGACGATGCCAAAAAAAAAACTCCAGAGAGAAATAGTTGTGAAAGGAAGGAGGAAGACAGTAAACTATGACTTTCTTGGTAGGCTTATAGACAGGTGCAAAAAAACAAAAAACAAATGACACAATCCACCAAAAAGGGCATCTGTATTGATCAAAAATCACATTTTAAAGACGTTTAAATATTTAGTCTATGGCCTCAAATTAATTTGTAGTGGTAGACACAGAAAAACTGTAACTGCGCATCGTGGAAACGTGCGATAACTCTGCAAATAATGCATTTGCACCGTTTGAACCGCTAAGGTACCAGTCTGCATTACTTATAGAGTTCAAATATACAGGGCAGAATCTGATCACATGGTCACACTGATCCCTTCTGCACCTTAACCTGCAATCATCGGGACTTGTGAATTTAGCGACACGCATTATACAGTACATTTGCACTTAAGGGTTAAAACGAGATCTTCAGGACCTTTTAAATGACATCAGCCCTGGACCACTGCGATCTGTATTGCAGAAGAAAGGGACTGCAAAGTTCCAAAGAATCATGAGTCAAATCAAACTGTGTTTGTAACTACACTTCAATAATTTGTGATTGTGTCGAAACGTTGCTCAGACTCAGTTACTTCCCGAAAGCAAAAGAAATGACTGAGCTTCTTCATCTCATACAGGATGACATGACCCAAATCCCAACCAAGGTTCTTCCTATTCTCTCGGAAAGATGGCTTCAATTGAGAGAGAGAAAAAAAAAAGCTAATCTTCAGAACAACACTGGTCTGCTTTTACTAGCTCGCCTCGTTACTGTTAATAGATACGCTGTGGTTTCCTTTGGGGTGTTGTGTTCAATGTCACTGGTGCTAAATGTGAAATTGTGGGTGGAGTACAGAATGATTTACAACTCCAATTGTTCATCAGCAAAAGCAGAATACAAAATACAGAACAGGATCAAAACATTATACAATAGGGCACTTGTGCAAAAGTTTAAACACACACAAACAAACTCTGCTGTTCAATTAGGATTTTTTTTCCATACACAGTAATTACCAGGTAGTTAAAAACAATTATACTATTTTTACATGAACATTGATGGCATTTGGCCAACATGTTTAATTTACACACTGAGCAGTCGAGGGTTAAAAACCTTGCTCAAGAGCCCAGGAATGGCAGCTTGGTGTACTGGGATTTGCACTTATGACCAACGTCTTAGCCACTGAGCTACCACCACCCAGTACTAGATAATATTTCTATGTTGCATAATATACCGCTTGAAATATTGGCTTTCTAACCAGCCACAAAATCACACTGAAGGCTAAGACTAAAGTCGTCGTCGTCGTCGTCTTCTTTCGGCTGCTCCCGGTAGGGGTCGCCACAGCGAATCATCCTTCTCCAATACATTGTGCGACCCTAATGGCTGGGTTTGAAGGCTGTTCTAAAGTCATAGCAGGAAATCACACCTTAAAAAAAAAAGTCAATAAAGGCATCCTAATTTATTTATTTATTTCCTGACTGTCAATATAAATACAAAAATAAAACCATTTCCTGAACACCCAAGCTGCTACTGAATACTTTCGTGTTCATCACACACCAATTTGTGTTTGTACACACCTTGTGACTCGAGGTATGTGGATTCTTTGTGCTACGCATGATGTCGAAATAAATGTTCTTGTAGGATTACTATGTAGAGAAACAGGCTGAGTTGTTTAGCTCATTATACTCTTGAAAAACTAAAACCTAAATAGCGGCTGTGAGTAAACAAATGTCACATGTGAGAGGAGAACTGATTACAGGGAACCACTCCTGTATTGTTAAACTGATATAATCATATGCCAAAAAACAAAAACAAAAAAAGTCGGAAAATTTTAATTCTGGCATTTTGCTACAAACTGGCAGGATTTTTAGCCTAGAAGATTTTTAGACTTAAAGAGTAAACAATCAAAGTGACAAACTCAAGAGTCAGCACGGTGTCTTGCCACCAGACCACCTCTCAGAAGTTATGTCTCTGTACTTTTGTTTAATCAAAACATCTGATTGTATTTATAGGAGTTTGTCTACGAACCATCCCTTGCCTGTCATAGCGGAAGCGCCATGATCTGATGTTTTGTTATTCAAAACAACCAAAATCCAAATCGCCACCTAAATTTCCTCAAAAACAAACACAGAACCAGACAGGGGCTCTGTGACCTTACACACAATTAAACCCTTTATTCAGATTGAACAAATACAGATACGTACACAAAGCATGGTACTCTAGACCCTTTTTTCCCCCTAGTAAAAAATGAGACTGGGATCCCAAAGAAGAAAAGGTGAGCAATCACATATCAGTCTGTGACACATTCCTTGTTATCAACATAAGTCACTGCATGGTGCATTTATAGTGTCCATGGTGCACTGATCTTTAGAAACTCCCTTCAGGAAGCTCAGGGGTGAAGTGGTTTAAAGCAGACCACGAGATATTTTACATCTGGGAAATAGTACTAACTACATTTGCTTAAAAATATCATGGGCAAATCCTATGCATAGCTGTTTGAGACCAAGTTATGAGCTGAAGTGATGAGGATAAGTTTCCAGAATAATATGCAAGTTCATATGAGAGTTCAGTTCAAGTTTAGGTCAGGATTACTTCGGCTGACACGAACAGTTGAAGCACTAATCAGGAGCATTGTGTTCACCCCTGTTCTCTAGTAACAAAGTATGGGGTGAGTCAGTCTGTGGATCCGAGTCACGTTTTTAATCAGCTTTTATGCTACTAGACAAAGCATAAGAGTCCATACGGGCTACAGTTTTAAGGTCAGATTCTGATAAGGAAAATGTTATTTCACCGTGATGTAATGATCCAACAAACTGTTGACACGGTCGTGATATAGATATACAGTCTGCAGTTTTGCTTATTATTCTGAGCAACAATCGATAAATCGATTAGTACAATAATCGTTAGCCCTACAGTTGCCATATCAAAATCTTATTAGACTCTTACACGTCTTGAAAGCAGTTACTGTAACGTGCAATTGAAAACAGCTCTTGTGAATTTGTCTATAGTTTGAAATGTCTGAACATATGACTGACTCTGAATCTGGCACACTGTTAATTACCCAGACTCCGAAGTCTGCTGCTACAGTGGTACTATCAGCAACACTATGTAAACAGTGGATTATGTTCCACAAAGAAACACACACTGTCAGTAGGTCCCCAATGGAAAAACACACATGTCACGTCAGCAGAGACACAGTCCATGTGACCTGGCAGTGAAACGAAACCAGGAGCAGGACTTGTGGGTTTCAAGCAAACAAATGGGTTCATGCAAACACCCGCTGTGGCTTAGACGAGCGCAACTAATTGAGTCCCTCTGGATACAAAAAATATAAGCATGTGCTACATACCTTTCTGGACATGAATGATGTCTGGATAGTTGGTGAGGTGTCCTTGGTACAGTGCGAGGAGATCCAACACCGGGTCCACGTCTTGTCTCGGTTGCTCTGCAAAGTAGTCTCCGATGGCTTCGTAAGCCTCACCAGTGTATGCGATCGCGTGGTTCAGACCGGCTGAGTACGCCTGCTGATCAAGTTCGAAAGCTTGGCTCAGACACTTAAACGCCTGGCCGACTTTCTGATATTCCTTCTTGAATCCAGTGATCTGTTTCCTTGCAAACTCATTGAGCGTGGCATTCACCTGGATCACGCTATCGTCCATTTTTTTGGTGAAGCCCTTAAACCCGTCTATCTTGCTCTCCACTTCTTGGAAGTCGAGCGACGTGGCCGGCGTGCTGATGGTCAGGAAGAAATTCGCTCCGACCATCTCGTCCTTTTCCGCCTTCCTCTTTCCCTGCTTCCAGCTCTTCTCGTCGGTGCTGCTGCAGGTGAGAAAGTGTTGGAAAACATCACACCTGGCCAGCACCGGGTGACTCGTCATGTGGTTCATCCACCATAACAGACCTTTCCTCCTCTTCGAAATGAAATCCTCCTCAAACCGGCCTGTCGCCTGCTTCTCTGGGATGTGAGGAACTGAGATGACGGGGAACTTCTCAACCAACCGAGCGTACAGCCAGTCGAAATGCTTATATCTTCGATTCACCGGGTTCTGCGTGTGTGTCGGGGTTAGTTTATACGAGATGTAGCTTTTCATGCCCTTAAATTTCGTCTGCTTGGTCGGATCGTCTATGGTACACTGGAAAGGGTATGGGTTTTCCTGCCACTCTGGACCATACTGACTCATCACCACGCAGATCTTGTCGCCGTCCTTCACAAAGCCGGATGCTTCCCCGAGCACGAACGCCTCGCCGCCTGATTTCACAAAAGTCGAGAACCTGTTGAGGTTCCTGCCGACCGTAGCTGAACTCTTGGCTTGCTGAGCGTTGCCGCCCCGCGCCATGGACGCCGTGGACACCCTGTAGGTGTTGACTCCGTTGTTTTCCAAATCGTGGAAACCCGCACGCGTAACACCAGGTTCATCAGCTACTGTGGAGCTATCGTCCCAGTCATCATCCCAGTCATCATCACTCCCCTGGCTGGCTGGGTAACTGTGCTGGGGCTGCTGTAGTGGAGGTGGTGCTGGGAAACCACTTGTTAAAGTTGATGGATAGTTTCCCATGGAGATGTTGTTGGGCCTTTGAGTGAGCTGGTGTGCATCCACAGCGGTGTTGTTGTTATAAGAAGAGGATTTCTCGCCCTTCACGATCTCTACATAGGACGCAGGGATGAGTCCTCTCTGGCCGCTCGCGTTCAGCGCCTCCAGCCAGCCCTCAATGTCCTGCTCACTGTACAGACTCACCACCTCATTCTCCTTCACCGTTATCTCTCCAGGGTTCTCCGAAGCAAAGTCGTACAACACTCTCGCCCGTAGGTCCGCCATTGCAAAACTCAATATAATACGCTCACCTATAGAATGTCCACTCTTTAGCTAGCTGTGCTAACCGTGCCAAAGGAACCCAACACTCTCGCGCGCGCCGCTCAACTTTTTGTTTTCTGCCTCGCCGCAATCCGAATCGTCCGCTTTAACCGTCTATCCAAAGAGAGAAAACTGCCACCTCTTATTCCGAGCCTGTGAACAACGGACGGCTTTCTAATATTTGTTATGACGCTACACGAGGAAGAGGAGGAGAAAACCACATCCAACGCGCGACTTTCCGCTCGCAGTGAGACTGGAGGTTTACACGCGCGGTCGTCTCTCCACCACGGCGCCTGACGTCATAGTGGGTGGAGACCCACCACCAATCAGACCGCTGAGCACCATTGAGTGGGCGGGGCTAACACTGAACTCAACAGGGACCTCAGTTTCATGGCAACTTTCTAAGTAATAATAATAGAATAGAATAGAATAGAATAGAATAGAATAGAATAGAATAGAATAGAATAGAATAGAATGTGTTTTTTTTGTTACATTGTCCAAATCAGCAAATCTTTTGCCATTGATGACAGCTTGGCAATTCTCTCATCAGATTCACATGGTTGTGCAATGGATGGAATGGGTTTCAGTACACGTGTGTCATAGTCAACTGTTAATTTGTGACAATTCTTGCCCTCTTCATGTGCTTTAGACGGTCAGGTGTCTTGTGCAGTGAAGTCAAAAGCCCTATTAGTGCTACTACTGCAACTACTGAACAAATCCATGATAGGGCAAGAAAACACTCAGTTAAGTATAGAGGAAAGACAGACCATCATTACTATAAGAAATAAGGATCAGTCAGTGTGAAAAATCACAAAACTTTAAAAGTATCCTCTAAGTGCAGTCACCAAAACCATCAAACACTATGATGAACAGGCTCTCATCAAGAAGCTACATCTACTACAGAAGATAAGTTTATTAAAATGACCAACCTCAGAATGCTTCTCAGAGTTCAAGTGACACATATTTCAACATCCACTGTCTTTTTTTTCTATATGAGCATACATGAGCATAAACAGATTAAAAACGTGTGTGTGTGTGTGTGTGTGTGTGTGTGTGTGTGTGTGTGTGTGTGTGTGTGTGTGAAGTTATGCCTCCTGAAAAACAAATACTTTTGCCTCTATTTTATAATTAATGCCAAAATCAAAAAAAAAAAAAAAAAAAAAAGTCATGTTATTTTCTCGAGTCTCTCTGTCTCCAGATGTGATCGGAACAAGGCAGAACATGAAGTTCATGACCTAGAAAAACATGGAGGAAAAATGGAAGCATGCTTATAGTATATCAGGTTATAAAGGCAAAATGTTTGGCATACCACAAGTTATTAGAGAGTATTTTTATGTTTTTTTTTAACATTTCACTGTGTGCAGAAATGACATTATTTTTTGGTAATCACAATACATGTTAAATCAGTGCAAATTACACATACATTTACATACAAAAAGAGAATATTGACCGCTATGCTACAGGCAAACTTTCTGTTGTCATTCAGAAAAACCTGCACAGTCATAAAATGACATCAAAATCATTAAACAATTGCACATCTGGTGAAAACCCAGAAATCTTGCCAAATGCTAATCAGATGCTGCCCACCATCTTTCTTTGGTTTCCACCACCAATATTCCATCATGACTCAGCATGGCTGTCAGATCACCTGATTGCATCTGATGATCAGGTAGCTGATACTGTCTGGTAAAGCTTCGTGACACAAAGCCATGCTCATCCATGCGTGTACCGTGTTGCCCTCGGACCAACAGCCACCCCTCAAACACCTGGATAAGAATGTCTTCAGGTTTAAACTGAGTCACATCCAGGAGGATTCGGAACAGGGGATCTCCTAAATCCTTGTCACTGCCTGTAATTCCAGTACTGCTTTTAGAGTCCAATTTAAGTTCCCCGATTCCAGGTCCTGGCAAAGCAAACAAGTGATGGGTTTCTTTACACTTTTCTGGGTCCGTTTTATCAAAATGCACCTTGTGTCGTACTGGGCATGAGATTCCATGAGAAATGGTCACTCCTTGTCCTGCCATGGCACCCGAAGGTGAAAATCTGATGTGTTAGAATCAGACCAAGTCACTTAGGTTGAAGTAGATCTATTAAAAGACCAGCTTGATGTTTCTGGACCATGTGGGCAGTGTGTTGGTGCTGACGCAGTTCTTTATTTAGAGTGAGAGAGAATGTGGTCACATGTTGAAACCTGGTCTAAGATTTTATGGCAGTGGGATGAGGAAATCAACCTGCAACCAAATGGTATTCATGTTTACAAGTCAGGCATCAAATGTCCCAAAATAAATAAATGCAGATCCCCTACTTTCCATATACAAACAACTTCTTTCATTTCATTATCAGTAAAAGGAGCAAAAGGGGGAACATGTGTGTAAAGAAATTGAGGATTACTGTGTCCCAATCAATCAAGTAACTAATTGGTGTAGTGTATGTACACATTGTTACAGGTGTGTAAATTATCTGGGAATAGATAATATAATAAATGGACTGAACACACACTAGTAGATTTGTGTTACATGTTTTGTTTTAGTTTAGCAATTCAATCAAATGTAAATGCAACGTTTTGGCACGTCTCTATTGCCACCTTGTGGTTTTATTTAATACTACAGACAAGAAAAATCAAGATCATCACAATTTGTGCTTTTTATTTATTTATTTAGTTGTATGTATGTGTATGTACCTGTATTCTTATACAGTAACCGTTGCTACAATTAAGTGATAGAAATTAAACAAAACAAATGGGAAAAAAACAATCACATGTTTCACATTTTCACACCTTGTTATTTTCTTAAGAATTATACAAACAAAACAATGTGGTTGTATGCAGTAGCTTAATATGTTGGACACTCTATTTGTTCATAATAGCTTTGTTTAAGAGTTTTCAGACAAGAAAATAGCATAGATTTACATATTTCTTATCAGTAATTCCCAACTATTTGCCTCGGGACATGTTCGGCCAACATTGGATGTCAACTTTTGGCAAAATTAGCAACAATACACCGCCAGACTTTGATAGGCAGTAGACTTTGAATCCACCTTATCAAATTTAGGCCAACATTGAGTCAAAGTCAGTCAACATTGATCCTGTATCAGCCAAAGTTGGATGAATGTTAGCTAATGTTGAATCAAATAGTAAACCATTGTCTTTTGTCACTGTTGGTCCATGTAACTATTAGACGCCTTTAAAGACACTTTGCCAGCCTTAAGCCAACGTTTGAACTCATCCGTCCAGCAACCAAGTGTGTTTCCAATCCTGTATTGTCAATGACATGTAATTGGAATGACTGATTCTCTTTATTGTTTTTAATAGCAGCCAGAAGTTATAACTGCACCTTCCCGAACATAAAAATATCGTTCAGCATGACTCAGGTGTATGTTAAGTGGCCCTGAGACAGTGTCATTAGATCATGTTTTTATTCAACGTATGTGTAAAAGACTGTATAATCCAATTAGCAAGGCTTATTTTGGAGGATGGCTGTTGCTCAGTTGATAATCTCTGGAGGGAAGCTGTACACTAATCTAATGCTCTTCTTTGTGTTGTGCTTTTCTCTCTCTCTCTCTCTCTCTCTCTCTCTCTCTCTCTCTCTCTCTCTCTCTCTCTCTTTCTCTCCCCCCTTTGTATCTCTCCCTCGCTGTTTGTTTTTAGAGTCGAAAAATGAAGTAAATGGTCTCCACCTATTCTGCATGTAGATACAAGCAAAGCACGGACCACCTCTCCTGCATGTTGACTTGCAGCTCTTCAGGGCTTGGTCTCATTACAACACAGAGGTCTTCATTCACTTCCTCCAGCTCCAGAGTGTTTGGTTGTCGTCGGTGACGCTGTTGCTAGGCACCGTAGATGGCTGAACACATTCAGCTCTCCATAGCGCTGTGCAGGATTGCTGTTTACACGGTAAGAGCTGTCCAAATGTGATTAATGTCAGATTGGTGTTCGTCGTTTCCATTTCCTTTCATTTAATCACTATGAAAAATTGGCCCACTGGGACATAATGAGATTCAGATTGATAGGATTGAACGGCACCTGAAACTGCACCTCGTACAATCATTTACTTTTCAATGGCTCCATTTAACCTCCTTTTAATGGTGCTTTAAATGGAACTTCCATGCAACTATAACTTGCCTAATTATATCAGTTCAGTGTATATTATTGCAGAACAGTAATTGAATCTGTTCTACTTTGTATTTGTTTTTCGATTTACACCGAAGTGAACTCCACAAACAGTTTAGAAGTAAAAATAAAGAAAAAACCCCATATATGCTGCACTCAGTGTTTGCAGAAATTCATCTCATATTTACATTGCACCTAAAAAGCACATTTTTAGCTCATGACTTTCACCACATCATTGTACACGGTTCATGTAAACCTCAGTTTATCATCCTGTTCTTTTTCTTAAAGCATAGAAAAGATATAATCCTATAAGAATGTAAAATTTCCAACATGCCCTAGTAGTTTAAAGGAATAATAAACATGGGTGTCTGACTGTGGAAGATATTATTTCAGTCAATTAGTAGACAAGGCCGTTTAGTTTCCTTTAGAAAACAATAATCATTACACCACAGTGGGTGAACATTAGCTTTTACTCATCTCATGGTCAATGGGAATCTTTAAAAGTCTAGCTGGTGTACATGAAAGTTTAAACTTCAAGCTAGATATTTCACCAGCTGTGATTTTTTTTCCAATACTAAAAAATGAAATGCAAATAAATACATGAAATAAATATCCTGGAGGGTTTTTATAGATCTCTTTTTTTTTCTCTTATATCACATGATCTGCTAAGTATTTTCATCCCTAAAGGTCTTCTTTAGAATGAAATGAATTCTGGATCACTTGACTGTTACTGTAAACTAATCAAGTAAATGATCTAGTCACTAAAACGAAATAGAAAAAGCAGAACTTATAACACTGAAGCAACACAACAGCCCATGTGAGTACAGATCTAGAGAGAACATCTGGCCGTGCGCTGCATTGTATCGTGATTCGAAGCAGCTGTCGGAATGATCTTCGTTGCAACATTACATTCAATTCCACTGGTCGATTATTATTCTGGTCAGGCGCAAAACAGAAAATCATGTTACCCTCTGACAATATGCAGCCCTGCGCTAAGTAGTTTCAAGTGCTGTGACACGTGTAAGATGTCCAAAGTACTCATGCAAAACTGCGTACAATGTGGAAAAAGTGTGGCCTGGCTAAACAATGACTATGGTGTGTCCAGGCAACTGCTGCGACTCTGAGGCTGGATTCCTTAAACCTCCTCATTAAGACCCTGAAGTGGTTTCATTAAGACACAATCGGTTTGCTGAACCGCAGGAGTTGTAGTCATGGTCTTAGAGTCTAGACACATGCTTACGGCCATACCACTCTGAGAACGACCGATCTCGTCTGATCTCAGAAGCTTTAACATATGTAAACAATGCCAAGAGTTACCTTTTTATTCACACTGGATTGCCCTCATTCTTAAACATGGTTATTGCAGCAACACATGATGATCTTTTTCAGTTTTTGGTCCATTATATTTTTTAGTGTTTTAACACTCTCAGTAACTCATATAGGTTTAGGATTGGTGGGGCTGAATGGAGGGTGAACTCAAGGGTTGTTCTTTACTAATGCAGGACCAGGTTAGAAAATAGAAAGTGACACATTGCAAAGTGGAAAGCAAGGAGCACTTTTTATTGAAAATTCTGTCTCTTTTTTTAATGTGATCTTTTATCATTGTATGGATTGATTGTTTTTTTTTCAACCCCATTAACAATATGTAATTTACAATACATCAGCTGGCCTGATGTGATTTATTTATCTACTTTGATTTTTATTTTTTTACATCATATACACTCTTTATAAAAAGGAATCTATCCCAGAATGTATTCTTACATGTTCTGCAGATTGTGTTTTTGGTGAAACCTTTAAAGATCTGTAATTATTCTAGACACTAACAAGACAATAAAGGAAGGTTTTAATCAAACACTTATCAGTACAAAGAACTTGTTTTTATATATGTGAGCTGCAGACCGTGTATTAGTGAAATACAGGAAGCTTTGCATATGAAAGAAAGTAGAAAACAATTTGCACTGCTGTAGAAAACCATTTATCAGTGAAGCACCTAAAATACACCTTCAAATTCCAGATAAAAACTGTTTTGTATTTCACCACTGTGTGGCACTGTTTCCTCAGACATAATCCTAACTCACGCATATGTACCTATTTGTAGGGCAGAATGCCATGAACATGGTCCTGTCTAATAAAGAAAAAATATATATTTTTAAATAATACACTATCACCAAAAAAAACCCTCAATACTGCCTTTTTTTGTTGTAGAAAATGTTATTATATCTATCTAGTGCGTAAGGCTGTACTGCTCTTTAAATACATTATCCGAATAATCAACCAGTAAACAAATCTTGAAGAATGTTTGAAAAAGATTATTATAGAAAACAAATAGCTCAAAGACTTTTCTGTGGTGGGAAATTACTGACTATAAAACTGTTAAATAAACCCCTTACAGAGAACTTTAACAATTCAATGATTCTAAGTTCATATTCATTAAAACGCATTTTTGAATCCATTGTCTCTGCCATACGAGTCACAATGAATAAGCTGTTACTATACAAACTCTAGAGTATTCAAAAGGTTTTATGAATACAACCTGTTTTTTTGCCTTGCGGTCAATTCTACTTACTTTTATATCAAATTAATCAACGCATTTTGACCACTTACATTTAAGAATTTGTCAGTACTACGATACTAAACCACTGTGATAATTAAAACAGCCTACATCTACATGAAGAACTGCAACAAAACAACTTTTCCAGCCCATACATTTGACAAAAAAGATTTATGCTATGCACGTGACGTGTCATTATGTATTTGGGAATTTTTGGCACAACTAAAGTAAGTCATGGCTCCTCTTTGTATGCTGCCAAACTAATAACATTACCAGTAGCCACATTACCACTCAGGCTGAAAGTGATTAAACCCATAATACAGTCTGTACTGCTGAATGACGTAGTAATGAATTGGCCTTTGTCTTCTGGATTCATGTCTCCTACGATGGTTTGGTTTGGTCTGGTTTGAATGTACTATTTCGTAAGCAATGAGATTGTTTTTTTAAGCTTTTGGATACGAAAGGAATATAAGAAATATGAAAAACAAATAATGCAAATTCAAATCTGGTGTTTAAACACCTGAGAGACCAGCAATTATATTTTCCGAGAAAGACACAAGATTCCAGGGTCATTTATTGATAAAGTCTTGGATGTAGACAGCCGGTGTCCTGCCAGAGGAACAGAACATTGGAACAGAAAAATATTTGTTAGATAGAACTGAACGTTTCGGCTAGCGCTAGTTTTTTAGTGCTAGCTAATAAACAGAAGTACCACTTAAACTCAACTAGAAATGAAAAGTCACCTTCAAACAATGTCAATTTTAAATGAAAGATGTGAAATAAAAAAAAAAATCTCAACTTTAATTAACGAAAACATATACAACATTAAAAAGACAATTTAAAAAGAGTCGCCTTAAAATACCCCCCCCCCCCCCAAAAAAAATACAAAAACAAAAAAACAACGAATTTATTAATGTTAATGCTTAAAGGTTATTAAGCTTTAATAAAAACTATAAGTCGTATTATTAGAATTATTGTTGGATGATGGATGGTCTTAACAGTAGAGAGATCAGTTTGGTTTGAATACTATTACGCAATGTTAATGTTAAACAGTATTTTCCAGCTTGGTCCTCTCAACTCTCCTCCATACATGGTCCAGATTGTGTAGTTTACTTGTTCACACCTGAACCAGGTGTTTTAAACAAGCGGAAATACCAACGGATTTACGTGCGAGTGGGTGAAGAGCATGTTTTCACTGAGAATTTCAGTCCAAGCTTAACAGTTTATTCAGAACATTTCAACCAAAACTGCTCTTAAATGAAGCACAGTAGTGAGTAGGCTTTGGGGAAGCAGGTGTCAATTTCAGCTACATTTTATAGAGGATTGGGACACCTGATTTTTCCAGCCATATGTATTTCTGCCACAAACTTTCACCACAAAGTTGTAGTCACACAACTGTAGAGGGTGTTTTTGGATTAAACTTAAATTAAACTAGGAGACCCAAACATGTTCCATCATGAAATTAACATGGGTTGGAGTGGATAACGTTAAGTGGACTGCTTTAGAGCTCTGACTACAACCTTATTATACACTTTTGGGATAAATTGGAATGCTGACTGCACCCCAGGTGCACCTCAGATGAGCACAAATCACCACAATCGCACTTCTTCTAGTCAAGTCAAGTCAAGTCAAGAGGCTTTCATTGTCATTTCTACTATACACAGTGGTACACAGTACACAGTAAAAACGAGACAACATTCCTCCGGAACCCTGGTGCTACACTAAACAATAACATAAAGCTACAACACAACACAAGCTACATAAAGTGCATCGGGTGCAACCTGGTGCAAACAGTGCAGACAAAAAACAGTACAGACAGACAACACAAGACAAGACACAAAACCAAGATAGTGGAACATCATCCCAGATTTACTGTTTACTTTTATCAGAACAGTAAATGGGAATTAAATGCAGAAAGGGATGTTCAAAAAGCATCTTCTGATCAGGTGTCCACAAAACTTTTGCCCATATAGAGTATATTTTACCAGATTAAAGCCACAAACCATAAGTAGTCGATTGATGGCTTATTAGCTTACTCATTACTTATTTGCAAATATTAGCTGATTTCATTGTTATTGTGACAATAACTGTTTTTATATTTGTCTATTTAAACTGATTCCAGGATTTAGATGCCATTAAAAATATATATATATATATATATATATATATATATATATATATATATATATATATATATATATATATATATATATATATATATAATATTTTTCTACTTGTGTACCAGTAAATGTCTGTTTTATGTAAATGATATGTTTTGACACAAACATTAGTAAAATGCATGTAGTACTGTGTATGACATGTGTGTGAGAGACCAATCATGTGAATATTAACTTGTTGCCACCTTATACATGGACACTACTGAAGAGCTTAGTAGTGAAGAGTGAGGATGATGATACTGAACATCAACTGACAGCACGCATTCACTAGGCAGCAATTTTTTAGTGTGTATGACCACTGAAATGCATACTTAATTATGTGGTTGAGTGTAGACTTTATTACAGGTTTGAACAGGCTGTATGTGAGGGGAAGGAGAAGAAGAAAGTAAAATGTCATGTCATTGATAATGACTTATCTGTTACACTGGCAATCACTATTACTCTGGTCACATAAAAAAGATCAGGTCCTTCTAATCTGCAAGAAGAGCCTGTCTATTTGAAGTACTTTGTATGCCATCTTTATAATTATTATTATGTTTACACACACATCTTTACTAAACCATTTTTTAATATTTGTAGAGAAATAAATGAGACAACACTGTCATAATTTATGCTGCGGTGGTAGCATATATATATATATATATATATATATATATATATATATATATATATATATATATATATATATATATATATATATGGCATAATTTGTAACTACTTATAAAATGTTTGGGAAATGCATTAGAAAAACATTAACAGGTGCAAAGAGTGTCAGATCTTTTGGTAGCATTGAGAACGGTGGCAATGAGTTCTCATTAGCCTTGTGGTCTTTGAAACTACACAGACGTTTCAGATGTTTCATAGGGAGGTGAAAGGCTCTCATTACCATTACTGAAACAATGCGGAAATTCATTGTCATGCATTTTTGCCTAATTGACTATTTTGGTGTGAGGTCCCTTGGATGGGTTCAACCTTTACCCTACCACGGGGGTTGGGACGAGGACTAAGTGGGCATTCAGCTGCACCCAGCAAGAATCTTCCGGAGGTTCTTTGATGGAAAGAGACCGTTTGGAGCTTAGAGACCACAATGGCTGCCATTATGGATCTTTCCCTCCTGAAGGTGATTTTGTATTCGGATTGAAAATAGTCACAGTGAAAGCGATGCATAAAGGATGTTTGTTAAATATTCCAACAGTATAGTGTGTGGGGTGTGTTTTTTTGTGGTGTGGCAATGAAGGGTGAAGGGGGACGGCTTGAACCTGCCAGCAAATGAAGGGGCTATGGTTATTTGCATAATAAACTGTTGACACAAACTCCCTCTAATGAAGGCCCATTCAAGTTGCCAAACTCTGTACAATGAAGTCCATGGGAAATAAGCATGGTCTTGTACTGCAAAGGTTAACATGTTGGGTATATTGGCTTCCTTTGAAATTTGATGAAGAAGCAAGCTGTATGGTTGGCTAACAACTAATTCGCGTTTACACTTTGTTTATCAGTTAGTGCTGAGAAATGTTATATCTTCCATTCTTGTTGACTGATGATTTACATTAAAAATTCAAATGTTTATGACCTGCCATCGTTGATGGGAATGAAAAAAAATGCCACTGAATACACCATACACATCATTACAATTACTGCATTATATGTAAACAAAAAAGGGAGGGGCTTTTTAGTTTGGAAAGACAAACCTTTTATGCTTTGCTCCTAGAAAATAGTTTTGTTCCAAATAGTTTTTGGCCTCAAAACCACAGAATTGATGGCCTGTAAAAAAATTGTGATGGATGATACATACCCTCTGCCATATCTTGATTTTTGAGTACCCTGCACCCTGTTGGCCTTCTTACATTCATTCTTTCAAAAGGAGGCCCTCAGGCTTTGATCCTCTATGTTGGTGCGCAAAATATCTTTCCTTTACTTTGTGCGTTGAAAACCAACATTTTGGCTGCCTTGTGCTAATATCCTCAAACCAATCAGATTTATATTCCCAAATTCCATGCCAGTGCTCTTCTCTTTCTCGCTGTAAGGCAGCTTTTGTGTATAAATGTTGCCTTGAGAAGAAAGAGAACGAATCATATAAAAACACCATCCAACCCTTATTCCTGGTTCATGTATATTGTTAACACAGGGATGAAGTTAAATTTGTTCCGGGATAATCTTCAGATGGATAAATGTTTACTCTTTATTTCACCAGGGAAGACAATGTAGGTCCTGATATTCTCTCAGAGCCTCTGGAGGACGTGCTGTTCAGATCATATGTCTCATGCCGCCATTTCTTTCTTTCCTGACCAATTATGCAGAAGGACAGGATTACCCAACATTTGTGTGAGAATGAGTGCCAACAAAAACATTTCACAGTAGGTTAACCATCCTTTGTTTTGCTGTCAGATTGGAAAAAGAGTCAAAGTAGTAAAGACTTTCTTGGTGCTATTTTAGTAAACATGTGGGTACTTATTAATCCATGGTTTCTTGCTTCCAATAATAAGTTTAATAATTACTGAAAATTCTTAATGTGGCTGGAGATTTTAACTTTTCGACAGTAATCTGTTTCGGAGATGGTATGAAGCTGACCCAGAGGGCCATGTGGTGAATAGTGGAGCTGCCAATATTCTTGGACCCATCACTGACATGCCTCACTTAAACCCTTCTGGATAGACTCACTGTGCTCATTGAATGACATTTTCCAGCCCCTTTTAACATCAGTTTTAATATAAATTTTAAAAGTAGTTTTACATCCGGCTCATCCTTAGTACATTACTAGTGCTAATATATATAAATGACCTCTTTCCACTGTACAAAAAATAAAACCTATTTTAAAACCTATTTAATATCAGAAATAGAATGAAGTTTGGGTATTCAGTCCTGGAATGTGCAGTGTAAAGTATATTGTATAGGAGAGTCAAGGGAACTTACCCTTCACAATGGCAATGGCAATGGCCCACTTTGTTCAGTCTGTGAACTGTGCAGCTTACTGCTTACTGCTATATCCAGATGGTCATGGTGAGGGAACAAACAGTTCCCCCTGCTGTAGGATCTCTCAATAGGCCGTCTAGACCAGCTAGTCCAGACAGATACAGCCTCCCATCAAATTAGCGTTTGTCAGATTTATGATAATGGTTTGCAACTCCCTACCCATTGGTGACATCAAGATTTACAGCTACCCCCCCTCCCTCCTTGCTATATGGGGTTCTGATCACCTCCCCACACCCTTCAGTGGCCCCGGGGGCTACAGCCAAACCAAACAACCATGGAAAATAAACATTTCTGGTAGACAATGCTTACCAAGGCATCTCATAAATAGGGTTTGACAATCCTCCATGACAAGGCTAAAATTTGTGGAACATAGGCTGTGTCTGGTACTGCTCCTGTTTTTGGATGAAGGGGTGAGGAAGCTATGACGAGGGGCTCGGGGGTAGTTGCAGACGCCTGTGTATGAGGATTACTGGGGCTCTTTCATGTGGCTAGCCAGTGGTAACCTGATCTAGGCATGGGGACTCGGTGGGAATCACCTTTTGACTGATACTCCAGTCCATTCTTAGTCCAAATGTTTTTCCAAGGCTGCTCTTAAGCTCTGATCTTACCCCTGACAGATGAGCAGCTATTACTACGATTTTAGGAAAAGGGTCACAGCAATTTCGGTTGTTGGAAAGGTTATTATAATAAACAATAATGTCTCAGGGCCACTCTAGATTTAGTCATTTTGTTGCTATTGCATTTTACCTAAAGTATTAGATATCATGGCAATTTTTTTGAATAATTAGCATAATTACTAGGTCTGTGGTGTATATATATATATATATATATATATATATATATATATATATATATATATATATATATATATATATATATATAAATATAAATGTGGGTGGTTCCCTGTGTTCATATGGGTTTCCTCTGGGTTCTCTGGTTTTCCTCTCATTCCATAAAAACATAACAAACTTTACTAAACCACCTCTAGGTGTGAATTAGTGTGTGAATGTTGGTGCAAGTTGCCCTGACATAGATTGTGCCTGGTGTTCCTTATATACAGTATGAAGGTATGAGATAGATCAAAAAATTCTACCAAATTGCTCACTTCTTTAATTATTTAGTAATGTCATACTAGCCCAATTTAGCACACTGTATCTAACTATTCATAAACCCTTATGAGTTATAGTGTAGTTATGATGCAGACTAGATTTAAATACCCTTTCGTATACACACCAATCGAGATGATTTGTGATCAGATCAATTCTCTAGGAAAGGAAAATAAAGGGTGTGTTGTGTCATTAAAATATTTGGCTGGTGCAGCGTGTTCAATTCATGTCATGTAAGTTGTACACAAGTTCTATCAGTTTATTAATTAGTTTGCCCATAAGACTACTGCCTCATGTCTGTAGTGTACAGTCAGTTCTGGTTTTTCGTGTTGCTGCCATTTTTATAATTGGAAAACTGTTGAGATGTACACTTATTGTGATTTGAGGGAAAGTTGTTTTCAAATTGTCTTTTCATTGTGCTCTTTTTTGGCTGTTCCTTATGAATAACCATAACTCTCAGTTTATATTAATAGAAGTTGTTGAATTTGGATTTGCCAACTTTTGAACATTTCGGTTCACATTCAAAGAACAGCACTACACACTTCACGTCAATCAGAAAGACCTGGAAGCTGTCGGTAACACATACCCACAGAAATCTGATAGAAAATCTATACTGTTAACTGGACACTGTAAAGATTTTAGTGGCATTCAGTCTTTTGCAATCCATGCACTTTAAACTATTTTATACATTGAGCAAATATTTAATAACAGAAATGCAGACTATACCATGTCTAAATATTGTTGAGGATTCATGACTGATTTCTATACAATTTCTACACAATGCTGCAGTGATATTATCCCACAACAGCTGGTGATTTTGATCAGGTTAGTCCTAATTGGATACAAATTTACCACTGCTACAAACCATAACTGTATAACAATGTATACCAATTCTACACCAAATAAAAAAAAGTCTAGCAATGATAAATCAGAAAATGATATATGCATATCAGATAGTATATTTACACAACTTCATATAGTTTTATCTGGGAGCACATTTGAAGGAAAAAATGATCCCATATGCTATTTTAACAGATACTGTTAATGCAGTTGAGATTTTATTAAAGTACATAATCATTTATGAAGGTATCCTATTTGATATCTTATAGATAGTGTGGCATTTTATAAATGAATGTTCGATACTCTCAACAAGTGAAATGCAGACACCTGGGGGTGTTGTTTAAAAAAGAATGTGTGAAACTTCCTTGTCCCAAGTTAATTTATTGCCATGTGGATGCAAGAGTTTGATCATGACATGCAAATATTTTATCGCCTCGAAAAACATATGCATTGAGAACCAACTCAAGGGTCAAGTGGCAACTTTTTACAATTTGGAGACTGTTGTTCTGTAACAATATCACTTATCTTTCCATATTTATAGTTGATATATACATTTTGAAAGATGTCAAAATAATTAGAAGCTTTGAAGTATCCCTTGCTGATGCATTTTCCTTATTGATGCATAATTCACCATGGAAATTATTTGGGTTTACTGTTTAACTGGATAAAGTTTCCAGTACCAAATCATGCTTGATATATTGAAAGATAGCTAGGGGGTGCTGTGGCCTAACGTAGTAGCGCATACTGTTGCTGTGGCTGACTAGACCTACAGCATGGCCTCACACACACAAACACATGGGTCTGAAGCCTGAAAACAGACGCATGGAATTGGCTGTGGTGCAGGGATTCCCGCAGAGACGATGGCAAGCACGACTGTAAGTTCACAACATCTGACAAGGATCAAGATTTTGTAATCCTTTAACAATACTTTTCGAATTGGATACTTCTTCAATTTTTATATTTTTTATTTGAAACACAGAAAACATCTGTGTTGGAGATTGATACAGTGTGAGAAAGGGAACGGCTAACAGTTCTGTGTGTGAAAAAAAACAAAACAAAAATTGCACCCTTTCACATATCAGCGGACGTCATTGGATTCTGTTAGTGTACAATTTGCACAACATGCTTGTCAGTTGACGAACCAATCTGTTGGTATGGAGACAACAAAGGGTGGACATGACAGTGTCGCCAGCATTTATTTCTCATCCTCTCTAAACCTGCCATGCCACCACCCTGGCACAAACTTCACTATACCAGGCCATGTCTTCCCCCTGTAAGGCTGTAAGTCCTCTGTCTAAGTCACGGACATCAACATGAAGGGCGGAGAAAAGATGAATGAAGGTCTCCCCACCACCATTACCCCCCTTTTCTCGAACGAGACGGCAGCAGCTTTTCACTATGGATTGCTGTGCAGTCGGGGGCTGTGTTATGACTGGTGTGTGTTACACACGTATCAGTTAGCACTATTGCTGCCCTGCTCCATCTGGACACCCATATAAAGGACTGTCATTTCAAAGGTCACTGGAGAGCCATGCAGACAAGTGTTGCTAGTGGTTGTCTGGGCAGGGAAGGGTCATGGCTGGAACGAGTGTGCTCAGTGAGGGAATGCCAGGTCTAGGCTGGCTCGCCTGGGTCCTCCCTGCTGTCTGTGTTGCTGTGTCTGCGACTATTCTCTGCTCCCCTCCCCCCCGACCGCCCTTCTTCAATCCTGCTGGCTTGTCCTTTTAATCGTCCAGAAAAACAACCTAAAACAAAACAAAACAAAAAAAAAAACATTTAATGATTACTGTGCAGAAACAGATGATGAGATGATTATTTAGCTATTGATTATGCCCTCATATTCATTCTCATTCTTCTGCACTAAAGCAGCAAGTAGTCTCATTGGACACTTTTCCAGACACATTAAATCCAAGTCAAATATCTAATGGCACTTCAGTGTAATTAGTTTAATTCATGTTTGCGAAAGTACAGCCAGTGCATTACGTCATAGACAAGTAGATTTCCCTGAAGCAGAATTAATTAAATACAAACACACAGCCTGAAGGAGAACCCCTTGAGGAAGTGAAAATCCCTGATTAGCCACTCTCACATTATTCCAGAGAATAATTATAACTATTTTCCACAACAAAGATTATTTCACATAGTGGTAACATTTCTTGGGGAAAATTTTCATAGCTGGTTCTAAGACCTTCTAAGACCTACTTTAGAGAATGTCTAGCATATTTATTTTTGAGTGTATGTATATGCAGGTTTATTCAAAAAGAATGAACCGATATCATGATGCATTGCTTCAGTTCTCAAGCATCATCATGGAACGAGTCAGTGACCATTTGAAAGAGGAGTTATCTAAGTTGATTGTGAATATAATACTTGTGACTTGGCTGGAGTTTTGTATTACTTTTCCTTAATAAAATATTGCGTAAATGAAATCGGTTCATTCTTTTTTAATAGACCTGTATATATGTGTATATATAAAAGAAGTATACAGTATATTTTGCTATGAGTTAATTGCCATTTTCATGCATGCAAAAACAAATCTTATTTCCAGTACGGAGTGAGTAGCCACAGTGACTATACACTAACTCTAATTTCTTTTTAATACCCCTTGCATTGTTGTGTAGATTTAATAAACAGTCCGGCACTTAATACATTTCTAAGGGAATTTAGATTTTAACTATATTCCCCACATAAAAAGGAATGCATTTGGTACCGATCGGTGTGTTATTACACCATACCATACACACTGTAACAAGGAAGTTGGCAGCTCAGTGGTTATGCTGCTAAACTTCTGATTGGATGGTTATGAGTTTAAATTGCAGCAAAATCAAGCTGCCACTGCTGGGCCCTTGTGAAAAGCCCTCAACTCTCAACTGCTCTGTTGAACAAAAGTTGCTCTGGATTAGGGTTTTACCCTAATTCTGTAAATACTGTAATTGCTGTTCTATTACCACATTGTTTTTATAGGAACATCTCATTTACACTGACTTGTACATCACAAACTTGACATAATTGTAACCTAATTATTGAAGGATTAAAAATGTGTTATAAAAAAAAACATACTTTGCCAATATGGTGAAGCTTTTTAAAAAGATTTGTTTTTAAAGTTAAAATGTATGTATTTTAATGGTTTTGCACATTATACTAAATTCTGTATACTGAATGCTGAATATTCATCACACTGCTTACTGATATACAAGATTTCATTAAAATGGTAATTCATAATGTTTTAATATGCACCATACTTACAACTTTGACATGGCATATTAGCAGCACATATGGTTTGCAACCAGAACTCATCACAACAAAGCTATCCTGTATCTTCTATCATTTATGGAATAAGTCTCCAGATTCATCACTTTTTAACAGCCAGAGGAAAAGCTGATCCTCATTACGTTACTGCATTGCCCATCATGTGTAATGCTTTACTTATGGTACTGTGGGATTTGAGTCTAAATCTAAATACATTAATAACACCGTGGCTTACAGTAGCTATTTTTTTTTCTATATTTAGTTTCTATAGTAACATCGTATTCACTGTGAATTGTAACATAATCTGGGAGAATATGTAACTCTTCTCATAATGTAAAACAAATAAGAAGCATTTTTAAATATATTAATGAAAAGAAAAACATCTAAATCTTATCTAAATTTTAATAGAAAGACCCTACATTGTAACAGTTAGAGAGACAGAGGACTGAGGACTAGCTGTGTGTTGAGAAAGAGAGATGTAATATATGCTAGTAAAGGAATAACTGTTTATAGCGGCTGTAATGTAAGTGATAATATTGTAATGTTATGGGTTCAATGGGTGGGTTCAGGTAAAAAGGGGTGGGGTTTTGGGGTAAGGAGGGCGTGTGGAGAGAGAGAGAGCTGACTCAGATAAAGAGTGAGCAGTGGCTAGTTCCAGGTTCTGTGGGTTATGGCCAGAACAATAACCCTGAAGGTTCTATAAATAAAGGACAGCACGAATGCGAACATGGTTTATGTTTGTCAGAATGCTACAATATGTTTCCCGAATGTTTAATAACATTACATTTAAATGCACATAAATCAAGAAGAAGTGTCGTTAAGTATTAATATAATTGTCGGCAAATGTCAGTGCTTTGTCAACAAGTTTTCTGCCATGGAAGTCTAGAATCTGGTGCAGATTGTGCTTTGTAGTGGTCTGGCAACAGGACAAGCTGTGTTTATCATTTAAATGGTAACACAAATTATCATGGATGTTCCCCAGCATTAAATGTATATATTGTGTGATTAATCTCTCATGTTAACACAGGTATAGTACAATATTATTATTTGTGTGGTGTTTTTTTTCAATCTTTATTTCGAAATTTTGTTTTTGACTGTTGATATATAAATAACTTTTGAATATAATAAAAGCAAGTAATCAGAATTATTAAGATTTTTGTTATGAGATTTCAAGGCACCTTCATAATTATTGGGTGTTATGTAAGTCCCAGATCGTTCTTATTAAAAGAACATTCTCAGGCATATCACCAATTTTCTGCAGGGGCTCCCGACTCTCAGTTAGGGCTTTGATTTTTGATATACTCATGTCTCCAGATCTGTGAAAGTTGAGCCCAGTTAATGTGGGCTGATTTAAGCGATGGTTGTGTGTTGCCAAGGCTTGTGTTGCCTACCAAATGGCATTCTTTCCTCACATCTGTCTTTACGAAAAGCATACTTATAAGCCATGCTGCTCCGATTAGCTAACTGTTGTTGATTTTCGTGTTATTATTCATTGTTTGCATGAGACATTAGGACTAATAATGACGAAAATGCTTTTCACCACGTCTCATAAGTGGATTTCATTTTCAGCCTTGCACAAGGATCAGGAATCACATTTAAACAAGGTTGTTTTTCTAATATTTTCTCATATTTCCCAGTAGATTATTGAGGCATCAAGAAATGAGATGATGGAAACATCACTGGCTCCCTTCGTGAGAGCAGGGGCCCAAGAATGCAACTGTCAAAGCACAGACAAAGCCCCAGCGTAGGGTTAGTGAGATATTTGGGGGATGGCGACACTGCCTCCACGCAAACACTTAGCTCAGCTTCTGCAGTCTCCGAGGGCAAACGAGTGAAACGTGAGCCATGTTCGTCTGCGTGGTGCGTCTCTCTCATTTGCTCCCATGTTTACTGGCTCTAAAAATATAAGACTGTTCTCTAAAATAGAGCTCCTTATTGACAGAGAGCTCAGCAGAATGAGCAGTTAGGCCGTCTATCCTCAGGATAGCCCACTCACTGGAGTATGCTTCCCAGTCTCTTCCTTTTCCTTACACCATGCCAAGAGTTTTCCCGAAGTGGTCACCCTGAACGGTGATGACCACTCATCTCCAGAGTGCGAACACATTTCTTTTCTCCTGAGAAAAGTTTTGTTTCCACATTGTGAAGGGCAGACATGGTTCCCCACTCTTCACTGAGGGCTCCATTCAGCAGAAGTTGGCAAGTGAATTAGTTGTTTTTGCAGCGGGGCATTTTTCTGTGTTGGTTCGATCAAGTTTAAAGATTCAGTATTGCGGCATTGCTGAGTGGATTTGGCCGGCCGTATTCCCTCATCTACCATGGCAAGGTCTAGTGCCTTTAGATCATTGTTTTCCTGCCAGAACCTGGACCTCAGCCAGATCTCTTAATTACATCAGCTGCTGATGTCTGACGTCTTTTTTTTAAATTGAGATGTAGCACATTTTGTTAACATTTTCCTTCCTAAAAACTTATCAGAGCACCATTATTGCAGATATCAGCATTAAAATATTTATTTACACAAACCTCCCAATTTAATTAAGTTTAACTACTTAGCTTTTGCTTTTGCTCCAGCAACAGTGAGGTAATGCCTTGGTGTCCTTTTAGACAACCTATTGCAGCCAAGACACGTTCATTTAGAGGAAAAAAAGGGCACCAGTAAACCTCTGTTAACTACAATACTTTTTGACTTTCAGACTGAAATTAACGCATGAATACCTTTCAATCTTGCATATATCCCATATCACTGCACCGATATAAAAAAGTTCCACCTTCTTGTTTCTATGGTTTTATGTGAAAGCATGGAACATTGGTTTCACAAAAAGCTCCAATTAGGACTGCATTAAAAACCCTTTACTATCCAAATACACTTTCAGATTGGGCATATATACACAATTACACACAATATTATGTGTATATTATATCTCATTTCACAACAATTTAGAAATGTTTCATAAGTAAACAATCATCTTTTTTTTATTTTTTTATTTCGATTTACAAGCAAATATGTTCAGGACAATCTGTTATTACTTACATTATAAAACTACAGGGTGTCCCAAAAGTCATCATGTGTAGGGGAAATTAACACGTTTTTCATACTTAGTTGTTGTTTTCAGTTACCCATTAAGAATATTAATTTTAAAAGAATCGTTATCATTCAATCCCCAAGGTGAGCACATGACACTGGTGCCAAACAGGGAGCAATGCAAATGAAGTTACAAATAAAATTAAAAAGTATTCATTTTACCATTGATATGGAGACATTTGGGACACACTTTATATGTGAGCGTTCTTTCACCAGCATTTTCTTTTATTCTTCTTGATTAAGACATACAGTATAAGCACAGTTGGTTATAATAATAATAATAATAATAATAATAATAATAATAATAATAATAATAATAATAATATTCTTTTATCTGCTTGTTCATTTTAGAAGACTTACAGCTTAACTGTCACAAAGCTCTGTAACTGGATGCTGCTTAGAAAAATGTTAAATAAACACCTTCACATGTGTAAAGATTACTGCTTTATACCTTAGATAATTCTTGAATGGGAAAGACGTTGAATGAACAAAAAAAGTGGGATGGGACAATTATTTAAACAGTTCTGTGCAGCAACAGTATTGTGCAACTTTTTTTAATGTGGTATGTCTTTACTCATAATGGTCTTCAAATCTCATATCATTAAAATTTCGAATATTATGATCTTTTTCAAAGCAAAATAGTTGAAACTTTCTTTTAGAATATTTCTGTAACTGTGTACTCAGCTAGCATGTGGTTGTTGTCTGATGACCTGATGGCCAAAAGGTCAGAGTTCCAGGACTCAGTTAAAGCGACTGCTGTGAATTTATCATCTCCTTTTGTGCACTGTAAGTGAAGGGACGTTTGTGGGGGTGTGAATGGGGTGAATTCAATGTTAGTATCTCTGGTCACAGGACCTCCCAGCACTTACAGAACCAGATGTCCAGGTTGCTGTGTGACAAAGCGGAAGCATGTGCTCCTTACTGACTGATCACGTGTGATGTATTTGCTGTGTGAGCCTGTGAAAGTGATTAGTGCTCTTTCAGGAGAAAGAATACCAAAAGACAATCACATGCTGTTTGTATTGATGTATTTATTGTTGTTGGTGAATTGTTTACGAGTTACAGTTTTTGATATAAAACCATACAGAGTACTTAGTATTATATAACTAGTGTTTCACTAAATGCCTAACTCAAACCAATCTGTTAGATATCTCTCTTTCATTGTGAATCTTCACATGATGATCTCATTCATGGTTCACACTACGTTTGCCTCTTAATGTCTCCCAGCAGGCCTCAAGTCAGAGACAGTGATTCATAAACTGACAGGACTATCAACAGCCACCAGGACCTCTCTCTCTCTCTCTCTCTCTCTCTCTCTCTCTCTCTCTCTCTCTCTCTCTCTCTCTCTCTGTATGTGTCAAACAAATAGACTTTAACACATTTCAGCTCCTAAACAATCCATTAGCTTGTTTAGTTAAGTTAAGTACTAATTGACCGGATTTCCAGTCAAACAATGACACACAAATGAAAATCTACAACAAGATCACAACTGAGTACAGAACCTCAATAATAACTTAGTTACACTAATTATGCTATAATTATTTAGCACAAAACAAAACCAATGGTCTGCTCATTACACTGAGAATAAATATTTTTCTCTTTCGTGCAGTTTAAATATTGGGTGACATGACTTCAAACAGAGTAATCCACAATATAGGGGAGGGAACATTTTATTGAGTTTGCTAGAAATAATGTACAACATGATGTCACCACCACCATGCTTTAGTTTAGTTTGGGACGTGTGTTCCCAGAGTGATGAGCAGTGTTAGGATTCCACTATAGAGTATGAAGAGATATGTTACAAAGCTACAAATATTTTTAATATCTTTAAGATTTTACTCTAATTAGAAAAAAGGATTCTTCGTACATGTTTGATGAATCTCCATTCATTTGGCAAACGCCAAATCAGATTTCATACATCCGTGGAACCCTGCTTCAAGGTATGTTTTGGCTGTAGCTGGTGGCTTGGTTTGTTAGTTGCTTTTATATATATATATATATATATATATATATATATATATATATATATATATATATATATATATATATATATGGATAAAAGGAAGGATTTTATGTTGATGAAATTTAACAATACAAACTTATCAATGCAGAAACGATTTTTGTATTGGTCAAATTATAGCTAATCTGAAGAAAGGTGAAAGTAGATAACCATTAACAATGTAAGTGATCAATAGCCAAAGCTTTGTTCAAGCTGTAAAAACAACTTAAACTTGTTTTGGAATAAAACTGCCATTGAGATGAAAGATATTGTTTTTATTGGGTGTTTCAGCACTTGGGAATAAACGTGTTAATGAAACAATAAAAATATTTCAAAACAATTCAAGTGTTGGCCAAGTGTGAGTTCAAATGTTTGCTTGTGTTTAGTGTGTGTATCCAATAATCTTCTCTAGAATAAAATATCCCAAAAAATGATAAGCAGAACAGTAAAAATGATAAGCTTATCATTGTTTTATTGTTCCTATGTTTTGTTAGTCCGGTAAATATAGAGCACTCCAACTTCTAGGACAGTGGTCAGAAATGTTTTTGCATCAATCACTGGAAGATTGACAGCAATGTGGTTATCTGTGAGTTCACAACAAACATCAGAATGAAGAACAAGTGTCATGCAAAGTAATGGAGTGTGTGTTAGAGAAGTGAAGAAAAGAGTGCAGGCAGGGTGGAGTGGGTGGAGAAGAGTGATAACAGGAGTGATTTGTGATAGACGGGGATCTGCAAGAGTAAAAGGGAGAGTTTATAGGACTGTGGAGAGACCTGTGATGTTGTATGATTTAGAGACAGTGGCATTGAGTAAAGGACAGGAGGTGGAGTTGGAGGTAGCAGAGCTGAAGATGTTGAGGTTTTTGTTGGGAGTGATGAGGATGGACAGGATTAGAAACGAGTTTATAAGAGGAACAGCACATGTAGGATGTTTTGGAGACAAGGTGAGAGAGGCTCGATTGAGACAGTTTGGACATGTGCAAAGAAAGGACATGGAGTATAACCGTAGGAGAATGCTGAGGATGGAGCCACCGGGAAGGATAAAAAGAGGAAGACAAAGGAGGAGGTTTGTGGATGTGGTGAGGGAAGACATGCAGGTAGCAGATGTAGAGGACAGGGGGTTATGGAGAAGGATGAATTGCTGTGGCGACTCCTAATGGGAGAAGCACCGAAACATTAAGGTGGATAGGCTACAACAGCAGAAGATCACATTAGACTGCGGTCACTCATGAAGAGGAATCTGGTGCTATCATGGGCATAGACTCACCCAAACTGGACAGTTAAAAAAATACAAAAAAATCACCTGGTCTTTTTCCAGTCTTCTGATCCCTCTCATTACTGAGCTGTTTCAGGCAGCAGACCCTCCACATAAACAGGATGTTTTTTGTTTTTTAAACAAATACTGTATGTCTACAGACTGTGCTAAACTCCCAGGAGATGAAAACCTTTTGAAATACTCAAACCAGCCCAATGTGGCACCACCAACCATGACAAGATTTAAGTCAACAAGAACACATTTTTGCATATACTGAACTTTGATGTAAATATTAATTGAAACCTGTATTTGGATTATTTCTTGCATTGTGCTGCTGTCACATTATTGATTGATTAGACAACTAAATGAATATACAGTTGTATAGGTGTTTCTAGTGGATAATGAGTGTATTATAACATCTTCTCACAACCACCACATGAACTATTATGTTATTGCATGTAATGCACACACAGGTTTCATACTTCCACCAGAGAGATCTTAAATGTTAATTGTAATTTTATACTGACATTATCATTTGTCATTTACCATTTGTTTCTTTCTGTCTTTGTTTTCATTAGTGTTTCCGAAGGCTGTGCTGTAAGGGTCCCCCCTCTCCTCGACCTGAGTATGATGTGGTGTGTATTGGACTCAGTGGTGCTGGCAAAACCAGTCTCATTTCACGGCTCTGCAGCGAAGGTCTTGATGGAATTGTACCTACTGCAGGTTTATATTCATCACCATACAATTCACACTATCAGAAATGGTTTTGCTATTTAGGGTTTATATCCCATCGGACTGAAAACGTATTGTTTTTGTAGGAATTATTATTATTATTATTATTATTATTATTATTATTATTATTATTGTTGTTGTTATTATTATTCTGCTGTAAAACTGATCATATAGACCAACCATAAGTCTTGAAGACACTTGAAACTTGGCCAGATGGTAGCGCTCAATTTGGGGAGAAGTTGACAAAGTATCAACCCAATTGGACAACGGGAGGGGGGCTCGTACACCGTTACTTGTAGACTCAAACATTTTATATCCTTGCAACGCTTCGGTCAAAACAAAGAAAATTCCTTTTGACGGATTCACTTAACAAAGTTCGTTTTTTCCACAAATGTAAGTTATTTCCAAAACCTACTTTTGCAAACTAGTTCTAGGTTTTTTGCCCGATCGGAACCAAAACATTTGCAGATATCTTCTCTGGGCAGTGTTATCATTAAAGTTTTATGAGCTTTAACTCATGAACAAAACGAGATCTCTTCACAAAACTTGGTACACCTGTGCATGAGCTCAATCTTTGGTCAAAAAGAAATTAATGTGGAGCTTGACCACTTGGTGGCGCTATAAAAATGGCTTTAACTACACAACAGTTAGTCCAATGATCCTGACAATTGACATGCTGTGTCTCTGTCCAATGGGACACAAGAGTCTACATGAGACATTTTCGTATCTCAAAAAACAAGGTTAAGGGAGCCCAATCGGAGCGAAACTCGGTGGGCATGTTCCTAATGTCTTTTTCCTTATGAATTTTAATGCCTTAGTTGCTTGAACTCTGGTGATCGCTGCTTGCAGCTATATTTTATTATTGTATTTATTAATTTATTTTACTCATACATCAGTAATGTTAGACACACAAAATGTCCAAAAAAGTTCTAAACAGTAAATCAGTACTCTACTTTGCCAAGGTTGTACACTCTTAGGGTAGCACCTCAGTGAAACCCCATCAGTTTTTTGAACCATTGCACTTTAATACACACTAAATTAAACACACATACCCTTTCCCATGTGTCAGCTTTGTAACATTAACCAAACTCTATATCTTTCAGTTACATATTTTGAACTGGTGCCCCGAAGTCTCTCAATTAAATTACGAAACACCCTGTGGATATAATGTATTGAACCAGACGTCCAAACTTGACTTCTATAACACTTTTAAGCTCTCAAAATCTTAATATTAGTTCAGTCACCTCAAAATCATGCTAAATAGCATTGCATTGCTTTACTTGGCAGATCTGAGTGTCTCCTGACATGCCAAGAGTTCATCTGTTTGCGTTTGCACATGAGTTGTGGCACGTCTGCTTTTCACCACATGTACTTTCTCTCTCATGACAAGGCATGGTGTTATGTTACCGACAGGATGGTGTTTTCCAGCTTCATAGTCCCATCAAAGCCTGTCATTCGAAGACAGACATCATGACTTTTTCCTGCATTTTCATTATGTTGATGTGCAGCCATGTATTATATATACGTACATACTGCATATGCCATATGTTGCAGTGTATTGCATTACACTTCATACATGATGAAAAATGTGTTATTTATTATATTGTATTATCACCAGTACTGACTTTTTTACTAACTGTAACTGCTTTACACGTATCAGGTAGACTCTATACAGAGTCTATTCTGGGATAGGCTGGGTGTTTGACAGGAATAAACCCTGGATGGAACATCAAGCCATCACACATATTTATATCAAGAGTCACTTTAGTACAGACAATCCATCTACTGTGATTTGGAGAGATGGGAGGAAACCTGAGAACCCAAAAGACCCATTTTACCAAAAAGTGTTAGAGATGATATGACTCACTATGTCACACTGTGACTCGGTTCAGAATCTGTTTTACCATACATGCTGCTCTTTACTGAAAAATCTTAACCTTTTAAGACTTACTTGACACATTTGCTGAAATTGATAAAACCTGCCTTATAAAATCCGATGTGATGTTAAAGTGGAGGTTTAAGATGCTCAGTGTGTTTTGAGCTGCGTTAATCATTCCTGAATGCGCCCGCCTCTCTTCTCTGCATGCATTGTTTTGAAATGAACATGAGGCTAGTGGTGTGACTGAGTAAATCTTCAGCTCCTTCAGCTGAAATGTGACAGTTTAAAACTGCTTTTCTTTTTCCGATTTCTGTAGTCATTTGTTGCTCGATGCCAGCAATGGCGACCATCCAAAAAGACATTGACTTTCATTAATTTTGCAATGTAAAACTGAACCTGTCATCTCCTTTCAGGTTTCAGCATCAAGGCAGTGGCTTTGCCGAATGCAGTGCTTCATATAAAGGAACTTGGAGGTAATATGAATATATATTACAGTATTAATAACTTTTCTGAATGCTCCAATAATCTCTAAATTCTCCCTTCTTACTCTATAGTTTAGAATACATTTACAAATTTGAACTCAGCTCTCATTAGCAGATTAAGGCAACGATTTTATGGACATAGATAAATGCCACTCTTATGTTCAGTAGGAAAATCAAAGCTAGACTGATACTAAGGACTAATACAGCTTGAGTAGCTGTTTATCCAGCGCATAAATATTGTCCCACTTGTTTGCACTTTTGGCAGAAGCGCCTGCTAAGCAGCAGAGAAGAACACACCATTTCTTAATATTTTTTGCGATTTCAGCAGTTTATTTTCTCATCAGAATTAAATATCAGGTTTAAATAAATGAATGTAAAAGTGTATATATGTACATATATATATATATATATATATATATATATATATATATATATATATATATATATATATATATATATACACACACACACACACACACACACACACACACACACACACACACACACACACGCTTCCTTTTTAAAGACCCACCTAGAACTCTTTTCATGGTCTAGACATCTTCCTAGAAGATGCTTATTTTTGGTGTCTTGGAGAGAAAAAAAAATCTAATGTTAGTAGTGACCGCAGTCAAGGTGATTTATGTGTTTTGTGGGATACAGGGGGACAGAACAGGTGTGCTGTGTATGTTGACTTGAGGCCGAACTAAAGCACAACAGAAACATCAGCACCCTTAAAACAAAAAAAAACGAAAAAACCGAGAGCACGAAGACCACCAAGGGGAAGCCTGACCAAATTTGGTCAGAGGCTGAAATGTATGTTCAACATGATATAAAGATCTTCCAGTAGGTGAGGTCAAAGCCTGCTACAGATGTTTTTATACACACCGGTCCCTCCTGTGGTTACTGTGATGACGTTTATTTATTGTCTGGAGCTTGTCACTGCTGCTCTGGATTCTCAGGCCCCAGAGGGGAGGAAAAATGTTTGTACAGAAATTATATATTTATGCCTTCATTTTTTTTTTTGCTGTTAGTCTAAACACGCAACATAATGTACTACTGAATGGGTCTCAGGTTGGAATGTATTGAATAATTTGTGCTTTAAAAAAGTGTTGTTTTTTTGGTGAAATGTAAATGGTGGATTGATTAAATGTCCTCTTATACTACTCAGCTCATTGGTTTCACACCTTCCTTGTTCTCTGCTATGTAAGCTTGTTGCTTTTCTCTGGATTGTATTTAAGCTTTTTGTTTTGCCTGTGTTGATGCAAAATCTTTCAATTCCATGCAGTCATTCACAAAGTCTGGCAGCTTGATTTTAATTGTTTTATATCTGTTTACAGTGTTCTGTGTTTTCTGAATTTGATCTCCATCTGTATCTTTTGTGTTTATTGACTACGGATTTGTCAATAATAACTGTGTATGCCTCTCTGACCTTTCACTATGAAAATGAATACATACAGATGTCCATCCTTCTTCTTTTTACACCTTGACTGACTAACAGTAATCCCTGGTTATTTTCCAATCATTTTCTGTCCAGTTTTGGTGAGTCTGTGCCTAGTGTAGCCACAAAATCCTGTTCTCGGCTGACTGGAGTGAAGCAGGATGTGGTGTTCTGCTGTCGTAGTTCACCCAACCTCAAAGTTCACATATACTCTGTGATGCTTTTCTTTTCTGTTAGCCTGAACCGGTTTCACACATGTAACTGCTGCTCACAGGATGTTTTTTGAATACTTTAACCAAATTTGTGAATGGTGAAGCTGGCAATATTACCATGGTGAAAAGGACTGGTATACAAATATATATATATATATATATTATTATGTGTGTGTGTGTGTGTGTGTGTGTGTGTGTGTGTGTAGGTATGCAAGAAAAAAAGAGAAAAAAGTATGTATTCATATTCATTTGATACATTGTAACTTTCTGGGCAAAGGAAGTGACAAATTAAGGATCTCTAATGGAATCCAAAGATGTTAGAAGAAAATGATTGAAAATACATCATCAGACAATTTTCACATTCCCATACCAACATTTGAATCATTGGTATTACTTTAGTAAGATATATTTTAAAAAGTAATATTACTTTTTCCTTTTTAATTAGATTAGGTTAGAATTTTATAAAAAAAAAAAAAAGTTTTCTCACACTCTCATCCTCACCTACAACTTCCTGGGCTTTGCTAGTCTTTATCATCTCTCCCTGGCATGATCTCTCATTATCACCTTCACGTGTTCTTCAATTATAAACTCATTTCTGTATATTCACAGATTTCTCTCCCTGTCTAGCTGTTTCTCTGTACTCTTGGCTCTTTTTCTACTTGCCAGTCTTTCTCTGTTTCATCACAGGCTGCAGGTTTGTACCAGATTTTGCTTGACATATATAATTCCACCCTGAGAAATGTTGTTATAATAAAAGCAGAAAATAATGTTAACACCTTTTTGGACACCTGTACTACTGCCCACTTGCTCTCTAGATACTTTAGAGTTTAGGACTATTGCTACCTCTAGTGGGTGAAATCATCTGTTTTTAGCACCTTGTTCGTACTGCAATTGTTTTTTTTTTACTTGGATAAATGATCAGAGAAAAGGCATGAGTACAAGAAGCAGCAAATCAAGGTGGAATGCACACAGCGGGAATCCAGAACTGCAAAGAAAAAAGAAGGAATTACTGAGATTTGCCAAATAATTTAACTTATTTCTGGGGTTTATTTCAGTTCCATTTCTTTTTTTAGAGTTGGACCTCACAGCATATGGTGATGGATGGTAATCTTACTTTACTGTTCCATTTGGTTTCTGTTTTCCAGGGAAATTTCTATTTTTATTCTTATTTTTTTCCTATAAAACTTTGACCTGATTAAGGGTTGTTAAAGACTGTTGAAAATTTAGTTTTTTTCACTGACATGTTCAGTGCTGTTTTTTGGGCTCGTGTGCAACAAATTTAATGGCATTTTAGCAACATGGCACTGAAACAATCAACAGCTGCTGCACAGTGTAAATATCGAGGAGTGGAATATTAGATAATGCCTTGCTAATATTTAAATTTGGTGAAAAAGACATGAAAGACATGATATAAAAGCTGATATAAAATGGCATTTGTATCTTTCCTGTTACTGAAACTATTCAGAAATATTCACACAAGAAAATTAAACAAATTTATCTCTTTATCCTGCAGACTACTGCATAATAGATTTACTTGTGTGGAATGTTTCACCTATTAGGTATAAATTTACTTAAATATTATAGGTATAGCTGTTTATTCAATATTATAACTTAGTATGAGTGTCCATTAATGTCTAAAGTAGGCTATAGTAAAAGCTTATGCTTTAGCTGGTGAAACTGGCTGCCTGTGTTAAATACCTGTAAGAACAAACCCAGCTCAGGACTCTTGATGCTCACTCCAGCCTCTTTCATATTGCTCTTTGCTCTTAAACAATTGTTCTTGGCCTTCCAATGGCCTCATGAGGAACTTTTAACACTGCTATCCTGATCATTTGTTTGTAAGGGCCCTTGTCCTCAGCTCACTTCCTAATATCCTTTTTAATATTAAAGTTAAACTATCTAAGGTTTTATCCTTCTGCAAATTTTCCAACTTTGCCTAACACACCTGTTACACAGCTGTGTTTCACACAACTTGTCTGCAGTCTAGCACAAATTTGGCTTGCCTAAAATTGTTCACCTCATAAGCCAGTCAAATCAATTATACATTTATTTAAATGGTTGTATGCTATGCTTGTCTGTGTTAAAACCATCTTCTTAGTAAAGAGGTCTACGTATTATAACAATTATCATGTACTTGTTGATCTCATGCTCAGAGCCACTAATCACAGGTTTCTAATTTACAGATTAGAGAGTGAGAGTGGAGTGGTCATTAATGATAAATAATATTTTCTTGAACTCTCCCCCACTAATTTAGACATAAACTAAAAACACACTGTTTTTTTTTGTTTTCTGTTATTTTTTTTTATATAGGGGCAGATAACATCAAGAAATACTGGAGCCGCTACTACCAAGGTTCCCAAGGGGTGATATTTGTTCTTGACAGCACTGTTTCTGATGAGGAGATGAAGGCTTGCCGATCTGAGCTCCATTTGGCCCTGCAGCACCCTCAGCTCTGCACACTCCCCTTCCTCATCCTTGCCAACCACCAAGATTCACCAGCTGCCCGTTCTGTCCCAGAGGTACGGTAACTTTCCATACCAAATATAGCACTCAGGGACCTTCCTGGGCCTTAGCACCATTTTCCTCTCTGAACCTCCTCCACCATAGGTCGCTGGCTTCCACATGTACACACACTCTGAAGTGTTTGGACTGAGCAATGGGAACTGTGCATTTCTCAGGCTGTGGTGTGTTGTTGCCACGCAATAAGAGCTGATGTTGACAGTGTAAGAGGCACCCCCCCACCCCCATCAGTCCTTTCCAGAGCGAGAGCTGATTGCGTAAACACAGAATGACGTGGGCTGTCTGAGTAATGGTCTGTGTATACGCCGAGGAAACCTTAGGAAGAGGTGGATCGCTTAAGGCAGAGAGAACTCCAAGTAACAATTGAGGATGGATGTGATGGTCTGAGTCTGGGCTCTTCTAACATCAGTAAACATCCAACTGTTAACCATTTAGGATTTTGAAATAGCTACAGCTCTTCATAAAACTAATAAGCTCTAGTAGTTGCTAAGGTAATACGACATCCATTTATTTATTGATACCATCTATGTATAAGCTGCATGCTGCATGCATGTGCTGGTAACTCACTAATAATCACAACTACTACCACCACTTCCACTACTTATACTACTGTTATTACTACTACTGCTAATAATGCTATATAGTGCAAGTCACAAAGGATTACAAAAATCACATTTAAACATCAGCGCTCTATATGCAAATGTTCTTTCTAAAATAACAGCTTAGTAATGGATGCACATTTACAAACCTCAAAGCAGAAACAAAAGAGGATCATAAAAGAATGACTGTTTATAGCTCCTATAATGCATGTGATAGCGTAACTGGCAAGCTGACATTATGTTCGCTCTAAGGCCAATGTCTTTGCTGTGGATGTGGACTGCAATAAAGGCAGATTCTAACCCTAACCAGAACCAGAACCAGAACCAGAACTCTCCCAACTGCCTAGAACTTTTATTTATATGTTATATCTTTGTAACTCTCCGACAGCTTGTTATGCAGTGTATATTTGTCACAACAAAAACCCAAATAGAATGTTTACATCCTTTATTTATGTTGAGCAGTATAATGGGAACAGAGTGTGAGCCAACAACATGGCAGACCAATCTCACGATACAATGCATCATTACAGTGATGGCGAAATGAATGATCTTGTGTATATGAACTATGGAAAAAACCTTTACTGTAGCAATTCAAAATTTAGATCTTTTAAAATGGGATATATCAAATATCATTAATTGTTGCTATAGCGTTTATTAAGAGTTAATGGTTGAGCTTCTAGTAGGGAGCAATGTTTGATTTTTCCACAGTACTTATCCTCCTTTAATGTGTTTCATGCTAAGTTAAAACTATGTTCCTCACAATCTTCTCGTGATAAAATGTGACCTGTGGATTGAAAAACTTACTGCTTTTCAGTCTGCAGAATAGGTCTCTTATTGTTGGGCTCAACATAATATTATGAAATGTGGCTTTTCATCATTGAGTCGACTCACAGAGTTCACACAAAACATTTTCCACCAACCTTGTGCCTGACCACTTTTATGCCACAAACAGGAGCTGTCATCCCAGGGTGCCATACAGGAAGCCGGAGCTGACGTTCACTGGTGATACCGGTTATGTCACTGGCTAACAAACATGAGTCACTGGAAAGAGAGTGAGAAAAGTGATATCAGCTATTGTGGCTACATTTGAAAGTCACACCAAACCTCCTCAATTGTGGTTTTGATCAGAGGCTTTATGTAAAAAATATTTAGCTTGCTGAGATTTTGCTATTTTCACTTCGTTATAGATATCTTATTCAGGTTGTACTGGTAATGTGTTCTAAACTGATACAAATACAGATACAGGAAAAACACAGGGAAAAAAAGATCCCAAAGCACAATGAAAAATCACATCCATTACTTACTTAAAATTAAGTCTTTATACAACACATTCATTCATTTTTTTCTTCATTCACTTTTTTTCTTCATTCATTCTTTCTTCATGGATTCTTAGTAACTACCTGGTCAGGTCTTTGTGGTTTAAATTAGGTTAGTAGTTTTTTAAAATTTTGGGAAATAGATTTAACTAAATTCATAGGAAATATTAACACAGTATGAACTCAAGTACATCATTAATTCTCATCACTGGTGTGATATAACTGATGTTAAGGAACGATCAGAAACAGAATTCTAACACCATGATGACATTTCCAGCTCTTGGTGGTTTCCAGTGTTTCCAGAGGCATAAAGGTAGCGCTCATATTTAATAAAAATTATAAATAATAATCTTCTAGGATATATCATGGTTAAGTTCAGGCTTAAATCCAAATACATTTAACAGATACAGATGCAGTCACATTGCTTTACACCACTAATATGGAGGTAATATACTGCAGTTGTGTTTCAGACAAACCTCTTGTGGCATTTTACTCAAGCTAAACAGTTTTCCCTATTTCAGTCTCAGAGACAATTCAAATTCCTTCAGCCATTATCCTTTCACAGATACACTTGATTATTATTTCACCATGTTGATCTTCACAGTCTGTAAGCCTAGAGCATTGTGTATCAGCCACATGATAATTCTGACAAATATATTTTCTTTAGGATTATCAGGTCTGGACTGTTGAAAGCCATCCTGATTAGGATATGCTTTTTTGCTTTGATATTTTAGTGAAGGAAGTAGCAGTGTGACTGACCGCACTTATCTGTTTGCAAACATTAAAATACTATGACGTTGACTAAGTCAGAGGTTGTTTTTGCTTCCAGTGCCAAATTAGTTCCCATTCTATGTCAGCC
Source organism: Silurus meridionalis (assembly GCF_014805685.1). Classification (NCBI taxonomy): domain Eukaryota; kingdom Metazoa; phylum Chordata; class Actinopteri; order Siluriformes; family Siluridae; genus Silurus; species Silurus meridionalis. Next base: position 11,937,802 of record NC_060910.1, read on the forward strand.
TACGGCAAGGGGTGAACCGACCTTCCTGTTAACTGACCTTCTTAGCTTAATCCTATGGATGAACTGTGTGTGTCTGAGTCTTCCAGGTGAATAGTCACAGCTTTCAGTTTTTTAGCCTCTTGTTAGTGTTCTTATTGGTAATGGAGTAAGAAGGGCAAGTCTGAGGTCAGATCATCAAAGTTGAAGGGGGGTGAATTGATAAACTTGAGTCAATTCAGGCAGACAGGATTTCTATCTGCTTTTGTTCTCATGTCCACCTCTTTCAGGCTTTCATACCCATCAATTCTCTTTTATATAACCAGTTTTCAAGTGATTGGCATTCCTAGCAGCTGTTTGTGGAGTTTGTCAAGTTTTATTAACAGTTACATGCAGCGGTGGACAAAGTACACAAATCATGTACTTGAGTCAAAGTAGAGATACAGTGGCTAAAATATTCCTCCACTAAAATTAAAAGCGCTCCCAATAAACTTTCTCTTAAGTATTTATTTTTTACTCGTTTATTTAAGTATTTATATCTGCCTTATATACTTAAGTATCCAAAGTACTATGATTTATTATGGCTAAAATGTTCTATTATCATTTTTGTCACATGACTCTTTGCTTAATCAACACAAGTTTATGTGAAAAAGTATACTGTTACTCTTAGCACACCGATCTATTAATAGAAGGATATTAATGAGTCAAACACTGATTGATATCAGTTAAAAGTATCATGAGCCCAAAACCTTCTTTTCAGCTACTTCCATCATTTATTACTCTCAAAATGTTATGCTTGCTGTTGAACTGACACTAAACTGTACTTTGCTAAGTAGATACAACCAAGTGACTTTCAAATCAAGTCTGATTAGTGGCTTGCTGTGTGCTTGACTTGTAAAATTTCTATCCACTTAAAAATAAAAAAAGAACGGCTGACTTCAAAAACTTTAGTTGTGTAAAAATTAGGATATTTGACTTTGTAATGTAGTGAAGTTAAAGTAAAAGTCTCCCCAAATGAAAATTCTTCTTTAAAGTACAGTAATGAATTACTGTCTACCACTGATTACATGCCACCACTTGGAAAAGTTTTGGAAAGAAGGCCTTTGACAACAATATAAATACTCCAAATAATAATAATCCAAATCATTACAACTGGTTGTGGGACACAATATTAATGTTTTTTTTTTTTTCATTGATTACCCATGGAACCATTAGCTGTTTTTTTGCTGATAATACTCAGAAGCAAAGTCCTCGCCTTATGACTGTGACCCCAGTCTTTCTCATTCTTCTCTAGTGTTTGGGTGCAGTGTAACTAATCTTAGACTTTTTACATGTCCATAAACTCATAACTTTGGCAACTTTCCCAGCCTCTTGTTTTCCATTGTACATTGCCAATCTGGTTGTCCTGCCAAACCCTTATGAAGTGATGGACATGATCAATGCCCAAATTGTTTAGACATTTGCAACAGACATTTCCAGGGACCTTGCCCCAAGTGCAACATAATCCTGATATCAAAAGGCAATGCATGCCTAAGGCTAGGCAAATACCACTTGTTATTCATTGTTTTGCCACCACACGGAGAGTTAAAAAAAGTAGAAAAGAAAAGAGACATAGGAAGAAATAGAAAGAAAACAAGCACAATTGGTTTGTAACCAAAGCCAAGGGGGAAAAAAGCATACAATATTTCCGCATTCCATTTGCTGTGAAGCAAAGGCCATTCCTCTGCTTGACTGACGGTTTAAGTTATTATCTTTGGATAAGTGTTATCACTCTGGTTCTGCCTAATAATATAGTTTACTTTTTCCTTTACCTTTACCATTCTTTACCTGGATGACTGAGTGAAGGATGAACTTTCAGAATTATAAATGAAGTCAGTAAACTTACTTTGGCCAAACACTGCCCATATGCAGACTTTTTAACTGTGGCAGCGATATTGATATCAGGTGGTGAAGTGCATGCCCTGTCAGTCAAAAGTTTCTATGTTGGAAATCAAACATAAGCAGGATATCACGCTAAAGATAAAACCATTCTGTCCTAACAAATATTAATGCCACTGTATATTAGCAAAGCTATTTGCTTTTGCAAAATATGCCCATGCCAGCCCAGGGTCAATTGTGGACTGTCAAACTCTCTTGTGAGGTCACTGGCAGAGGGCAGATAATTTTTATTCTTAATAAAGAACACTACCTGAACTCAAGTATGGTTCATCTTTGATGACCTAAATAACAGTATACTTTGAGCAATTCAGATGTTATTGTGGAGACTAAGGATGTTACCAACAATCAATCACAATAAGAAAGTACAAAATATAAGTTCAGAAAGGTCAGTCAATTATGCAAACAGATTAATAAAACAAAACAGGAGTACAGGAAAAAGGACTGAAAGACAAACAGGAAATATGCTCTGAAATGCAAATCATAATAAAATAACAAAACCTTAAACCAAACCAGCAGGAAATGTGTTCTTAAATACACAGAATTAATGAATGAAAATGATGTGTGTGAGAAGGAAATAAGGTTCAGAGCCAGAATCAGGAATTGGAACAGAATGCAAAATAAAAGCACATTTCACATTAATACTGAACAAGCTGTGCTATTTGCACTGGGAAATGCGCCATGTGCCGAAAGGGATTTGTTACCGTGACAATTTTGATATACGGACTTCACTAATTCTGAATAAATTGCTCTGGAAGTTTTCATTTTGTATTTTATGTTGTTCTACAACTAAGTTTAAGCCTGCCAAGGTGCCTGGCTCACTCAAGGTGGTAAGAATGGCCAGGGAAAGAGCATGATGTAATGGTGACCTGGTGGCTACCAATGTGGTGTCATGGTCATGATTGCTATTGGTACTTGCCAAGGAAATAGTTACAATGCATTAGTTTATTAGAAAACCCTCCTTATTGATGGTTCCAACGTTTCCCCATTAAAAACCCTTTGTCAGAACTGAAATGAAGTCTAAATTAAGTCTAAAAGTTAAATGCATCACTTTTAGATATTACAAGACTTAATTTGGTGCTGTTATTCTATTTAGGAGAGACTTCAGCAAATATTTATTATTTAAATGAATAATTTTGGTATTTAAAACATTATCTTTATAAACTTACATGATAGCTCTCTGTATTATGAATAAGGTTTCAGTAGTAGTGAAAGTAAAGTAAACTAAATATTTGTACCAAAATGCAGATTTAGTCACTTGACAAAACAGAACCAGCCTACGCCTCCCGGAACCTGTTGTGTCATCATGCATAATCAGCCAGGTCATCACTGCCCACTACTAACACACAATGCTTCCTCAAATTTCTGTCACCATGTGTAAGAACTGACATCGTCTTTATCTTTCCCCATGGAGAGAAATCTGATCTGAAATTGGGAAAACTTTATATGGAAAAACAAATAATTTCACTGATAACTGAATCAGAAGATATTAAGTTATACAGGTTTAGTAATAGAGTTGCAGTTACAATCGCTGAACATGTAGTAGAATCGTTGAATAGCAGCTAATAGCTGAATAGCAGTTTGTAAAGTCCTGCCAAAATTTGCACAAGCTTGAGAACAGCTAAAGCACATGTGTAGCACACATTGTAATGAAGCAAAACAGGCTTAGGGACATAACATGCTGTTGAATGCAAACTAGTTACCACTAGCATATGGTGATATGTTAGTACTTTTTTCGTGTTAGTGCTGGATCACTGGATTGAAGTTTATAAGGCTCGATGGGACTGTAAATGCCTTGCTGGTCCACTGTGTGTAACTTGTTTTTACGACTGAAACATATGTAAGGCAGAATTCCTTGTTGACACCAATCTCCTGTTGTTGGGGCCCAAAGAGGAAGCGAGTTGAGAGAGGGGAGTCATGTGTTGATACAACACCTTAACAAAGCAGGCTGTGTGGATGCTTTGGACTGATTGGGCTGTTGCTTGCGTTATAAATGTTTCCTGAACATAGGTTGGCTAAGTTTGAGGCTACATTACTGGACTGCTGTTTAAGCTTATCAATGATGCATCAGGCATTTAAAGTACTGTTTGTCCACTCAACAAGTTATACTGTTATTTTGACCATTTATTGTTTAGCTCAAAGATTCTGATTGATAATAAAGAAGTTGATCAGTTTTATATTGCAGCAGATTTGACAGGGGTTCTGATTGCAAGACATACAGTATATTAATACACTTTTTTAAAAGGATATGTATGCCATATACTCCAGATCAATTGCTGATATAGTTTTCTGTATAGTGACATTTATTTAACACTTTTGGAAGGAGCCTCCAGTGCCAGGGTTTTAATAACACTCAAAGTTAAAACTTTAATTGTATTTTTCCACTAAAGGAAAGTCTTCAGGACAGAGGGACAAACTCAGTTTTTGTCATTTTACCTGTAAGAAAGAAAGAAAAAATATGCTGGTAAGGAAAATACCTTTTTTCTTTCTTATCTTTTAGTTAACAGGAAAAAACGTGTTTTGCAAACATTCCACAACATGAAATATTTCTATAAAAAATGCTTAGTTGCAGAATCAAAAGGGTGTTTTTAACATGTGTACAGCACAATGTAGAATCCGTTTATTCATTGAGGGTTTCATTAATTACATTTGCATTTTTAATACACTGGAATATGAAAGCATGCATGCCAGTGTAGTTTTAATTATATAAATCCGTATGTTCCCCTTAAGTGAAAATGGCAGAGCCAGAGTGCTGATCAGTCCATCACTTGTTCCCTGACTGCATACAGTTTTCAGCAGCTTTCCTTTGCTTCAGGTTCCTTTGAAGAAAACAATGCCTGCAATGAGTTAATTCACATCTGGTTCCAGTGCTGCAAAGTTAAAGCTGATGTTGCTTATACTTTGTGACAAAGCAATCCCACCCATGTGATCAAGCTTTCAAACTTTGTTCAGGGCATCGGCAGATTGCTTCAGAGCAAAATACATCTGTTTGTTCATCATCTACTTATGCCATAATTCATTAGGTTCAAACCAAACACACAGCTGTTTGATGCACCCGATACTCTTCCACCTTGTATATCCAGCATTTCAAACACATAATCAGTTGTGCAAATTAGCTGTTTGATACTCCATTGGTTCCCATATGAACCATGGCTAGTTTGTGTCATTTGTTTGTTGAATCCCTAAAACAATTATTTGTGCATGCCTGCATCTCTCATTCTAAATTTTCCCCTTAATCTGTACAAATGTCTTGGAAAATTCAGGTCAAAAATGATGTTTGAATTTTTTGCATTGAGTGTTGTTGATTGTTTTCATTTGAACGTACTCCAAACTGGGAACATCCCTTAATTTGTCAGCTCAACATAAATGAACACCCTACTTTGGCACAAGAAAATTAACTTTTTTCTTAATTGCCAGACACTTGCTTAAAGATTACTTTTGCTGTGGTCTTCAAGCAAAAAAGGCAGCTGGATACGTGCGTGCGCATGTGAGTGTATTATTATTTTTTGCTTTCCTTGTCTGTTCTATAACTGTTCGAGATTTATATCAAACGTGCAACTGTTTTTCTTCAGGTAAATATAAAGATAATTGAAAGAACTACCCAACTAACTAGTATAATAATTATTAAAAAAATTATTAAAATTATAATAATGAAAAAATAATAATAATAACAGGTTACACACAAAAAAACACACACAGACATTATACTTCCATACCTGCAGAGGGCTCCCTACCCTGAATACTAAGGTTTTCTTCTTCTCATGTAACTATATGACTGCAAAAGTTCATAGAAACAAAGCTTTGCCTTTTTGTCCTACTATTTTTTTGCATTTTTCTTTATTGTCAGGTTTGCATTAGGATTTGAATCTGGCTTTGAGAATCCTGCACATGGATTCTCACACATCTATTACAGGAATATACTGTATGTAGCTAGGCAGGGGTGCCTCGAGTGGTGTATAGGACACGGGGTGGTATTTTTGTTGTGAGGCCTGGGTTAAGGGAATGTGCTCGTGCATAGTGTGTGCACATAAACCAGTGTGTGAATGACAGCATGACAAATTAAGAGCTATGTACCATTCAAAAGTTATATCTGTCAGCTAGTGAGTCTGATCTTTCAGTCAGATTTAGCACTGTAAACAGTAGAGACATTACAAATTCAAGACGCATAGCATAATCATCTATGTTTATCTTCAACACTGTTTTTTTTTAATAGTAAATCAAATTGAAGTATCTGCTATTGATATTGAAATGTGCATACTCACCAAAATGTGGGATTAAAAAAAATAATTTTATGGGACAATGCTATTAAAGGAGAATGAATGGAATACAGAGCCTTTGTATTCTGCATTTGGGTATAGAAACACCCATACTATACCCTCTAATCGATTCCACTGCACAGCAGATAGGCCAGAAAAGATATACTGTAGGCTATAGATTCAACCATATGAAAGATGACTGCGATGAGCACAGTGTTGTTTCTCATCCCAAAGTCACACTCATTTTACAATATAACATGTCTTGATAGATAGACACACAAGCAAGCTTTGCCTATGAGGCCCATTACAGGCATTTTCACTTAAGCAAAGCTACAGATACTGTACACACAAATTCTGATTCTTTTCATTTATATTTATGACCAAGCCCAACTCCAACTTCTTTAAGGTACAATATAATAATATTTAAAATAAAACAATTTTAAACCAAAATTAAGTGGGCACGCTGTCATCTTTTGGAATACAGGAAAAGAATTAAGTTGATTAAGATGTCTTAGATTTTTAGTACTCTTTCCTTGCGAGGCTTACACGTCTCTGCCCCATGATGATCACCTTCACCATTGTCTTCTTAACTACTGGATGCTTTTTGAAAAGCTTGACTATTGGTTGGAATATCAGTAATTTGTTATAGTTACTGTCTCCTTTTCTCATGTTGTATTTTCTGGGTTTTTTTTGCACTAAATGTTGCACATGTGTACTTTGTGTTGTTAGTTTAGAGTTCTATGTAGTTCTGTTTTCTGTTTGTTCATTTATGTAATTTTATGTAGCACCTTGGTCCTACACCTTGGGATACATTGTTACGTTTCACTGTGTACAGCACTGTATATGGTTGGAATGACAATAAAGCCTACTATATATATATATATATATATATATATATATATATATATATATATATATATATATATATATATATATATATATATATCTTGTCATAAAAAATTGTTTTTAATCTAACTAACAATAGTATTAACAAACAGCATTATGACCAATTAAACTAGTGGAACAATTATCTATATATGCAGCATGCAGGACAAAGAGTCAAATGCTATTTGTTGACAAGGGTTCAATTGCAGATTGCAGGATTTATCAGATCTATCATTAAAGAATAATCAAATCTACTGAAACACAGATGTAACCCAGAAACAGGGGCATGGTGTAGTGCAAGCAACTGTCAGGCAATCAACAAGCAGAAAAACTTGGCTGAACTTGAGAGGATGAACATTTCCTTCCCTTGTGTATACTTTGCAAAGTGAAAGTGCAGTACAGTGCTTCTAAAGTGGGGATGTGAAAATATCTAGGAGGGGTAGCCAGATGGCAGCCATGTTTGTAGGACCTGCTATATTTTGGGAGCTGTAGTTTAACACCAGTGCTGGTGAAGATATGGCACTGTGCAGTGTAATTCTTCTGTTTTTGTTGTGTCCCACCTCATAAAGATTATGGACCTTCAAATAGTAGATGGCGACCCTGCAAACATCCCTAACCATCTAGAGATGTACCAGCGCCCTTTGGATCCCACTTTATGTTTCTTCATGTTGACTTCTTTGGACATTTAAACGTTCTGCCATGGAGGAGTTGGTGTTGGATCTATGATGATGATGGATCTTTTCAAACAGAATTCCTGTCAGTATTACTTTAGCTGGTCACTCTCTGAGATCACCCTGTAGCTAGGACTTCTGATATACTTTTATTAATTTATCTTGAGCAACTGACCAGTATTTAGTAATACTGGTCAGAGTCACAGTATATCTGGTGACTCTCCTGGGACCTGGGTGTGAAGCAGGAATACACCTGAACGAGACACCATTTCATCACATGCCACCATACATATATTATTTCACACACTTATTTACACCTCTGAGCTATTTAGAGACAATATCCCACCTACCTGGATATTTTTAGCAGGTTTAGAAAAATTCAGAGGAATGCTGAGGAAAATCACGCCAAAATAGACAGAACGTGTACAGAGACTCCACCCAGACAATAATCTGAAATGAGGAGTGAACTGGTGACCCTGTACAGTGAACTGTGAAGTGTCAATGCTTTAATGTCCTAATCAACCCATGGGGCATTGGTAGAAGACAGGTTGCAAATCCTTAATATGTGATAAGTAGAATAAATTATAGTCTTATGGAATCTGTCTGTCTGTCTGTCTGTCTGTCTGTCTGTCTGGCTGGCTGGCTGTCTGTCTGGCTGTCTGTCTGGCTGTCTGTCTGTGTATCCAACTATCTAGCAGTAGGTTTGAGTGTCTATCTGTTTGTAGCATTTTGAATATCAGTGTTTTTTAAACTTTTACCATTATAACTTAACTTGAATATTAACCTGCTGTTTCATTACTACCAAAAACATTTTGAAATCATTCCTGCACAACAAAGGTTCATGATGGTGGTTCTATTAAACAAATGCTCCTACTTTATCACCCAGTCATTCTTTGTATCCTTTTCTTTTAAACACCATTTTTCCGTTACATAAACGCTAATATTTCACTGTTTTTCTACGGAAGTCTTTCATGTAGAGACTGTAACATCCTTCAATACCATCCCATATTCACAACATAGTAGGAAAGCACCACAGGAAGGGAGGAACAATTGAAAGCTTCCTTTAAGTGGCATTCTTATTATGCATTAATAGTTAAATCTCTCCTCGGTCTGTCTGCACTTTCCACAAGCCGTGCAGATACAAGGCACAAGGTGTGTCGCTTGAACATGCCCAGCCCAAGCCAGCTGTGTCTAGACGTAGAAACCAAACAAACGCATGTCTAGCACGAACAAACCTGAGTCGTTTTTCCGCACACAGGGTCTGTTTGTAACAAAAGCCGTACCCACTTGTGTGGTATGAAACAACACTGATTCTACTCACTTATCCAAACACAAACACTCACAATATCACTGAGCCTTTTGAGGAAGTGGAGTTAATTACCACAAGCAAACATTCTTCTTTATGTAAAGGAAATCCACGAGTAGGTACATTGTGCGATTCATTCACTTGGTGCCAAACATTCGAAAAGGCTAGAGTTTCTATCATATTGACACTTTTAATAAGTTTCAATTAGAGCAGTCAGGAATAAAAAGAAGCTTTAAAGGAAAGGAAACTGCAATACGACCACTGTGTGAATAGGAAAACCACAGCATGCCAAGTGGGAAAGTGTGATAATGATAATGTGAACACTTACGGATGTCTATTCAGAGGCTTATGCCTTTAAGAGATTCTGAAGATTGGCATCTCTTCAGAATAGTCCTCATAGATCCTGTTACAGCAAGATAAATAATAAAGGGCAAAACATTGGCACATCACAGCACAATGCAAATCCTCAGACTTCCTTATTACGCTATCTTTTATTTTGGAGAGCTTATCATATGATATGCAGCTATCTCATCTGTGCTGTACGGATGATTTTACTATCAACAACTTTGTGCATTTCAGATTTATATATTTATTTTCATCAGTGTGAGTATGAGCCTTAAATTTGGGAACTATGGTTACAGATGTAATCACACACCTGCTTTATAATTCTACTATCCCTCCCTCATCCACAGGGCATAAGGACTCATTGAATGGTTTGTTGACGTTGGAATTGATGTAAATTACATGCTGTGGCATTTACAGTTGCCAGATCTCAAACAAATTAAATATGTATAGGGATTTCAGAGTAAAATGCTACACAATGCTACAACCACTGTCATCAAAACACCCAATGAGGCGAATAGCTTTTGGAAGAAGAGTGGAATTCATCCCAAAGGTGTTTAATAGAATTGTGTGAATTTTGTCCAGTACAGTATAGTGTATCTTACTAATTATATAAAAAAAAGTATATAGCAATAATGCAGGAAAATGTTCTACATTAACCTTTGTATGATCAAATACAGTATCAGACAAAAGTTTGGGCACACCTTCTGCTTTTGTGTTTTTTCTTTATTTATTTTATTATTTACAAATTGTATGATGTCAAAATCATGAAAAAACATGTATGGAATGTGTATAAACATGCAGATCTCCATCACTCTCCTTCTTGAACAAAAAGAGTTATACAGTGGGAAATACACATTCAGGACCCGTTCATTCACCTTCTGTACATCTAACTAAGACACAGAGGTTAGAACCAAAAATCTCAAATTGGGACACATTAGACCAAAGGACAGGTCTCTACTGATCTAATGTCCACTTCTTTTTTCTTTGCCCCAGCAACTCTCTTTTGCTTGTTGTTCTACTGAGGTAATGGTTTCTTTGCTGTAGATGTTGAAATATGTCTGCCGCTTGAACTCTGAGAAGCATTTTTGTACATTAGTGGTTTCTGAGGTTGGTAATTTTAATAATCTTATCCTCTGTAGCTGAGGTAGCTCTTGGTCTTCCTTTCCTGGGAGAGTCCTCAGAAGAGTGTGTTTTATCAAAGTGTATGATGGTTTTGGAGACTGCACTTGGGGATACATTAAATTTTTACATTTAATACATTTAATTACTGACTGACTAAATGAACTCTTGACAAGGCACACAAACTAAAAACCATTCCAGTTGACTATCTTGGTGAATCTGAGGAGAGAATGCCATTAATTTTGCCAAGCTGTCATCAAAGCTAAATGTAGATGCTGTGAACAATTTAAGTAGTCAAGTCAAGTTTATTTTTATAGCGCTTTTTTTAATTGGCATTGTCTAAAAGCAGCTTTACAGAATTTAAGAGTTTAAGTGAATTATGTGTATTTATCCATGATGAACAGCCTGGGTGACTGTGGCAAGAAAAAGCTCCCTTAGATGTTATGAGGAATAAACCTTGAGAGGAACCAGACTCCAAAGGGGAACTTATCCTCATTTGGATGATATCAAGAGTGTGATTATAAATCTGAAAACAATACAAAACACCAGAGATTGAGAACTAACATGAGCACCGGAATGTAAGATTGTAAGTAATGATCTTTCTACAGTCTTATGCACTCAGTTGACGTTATAGAACTAGGACCTACTGAGAACTCAAAAAATAGCTCAACATTTGAGATTATCATAGATCCATCTTCTATATGCCAGAGCCTTTAAACATTCAAAGAGGTCCAATGTCTAAACTGTACATTAAGTGGAATCCAAATTAATTTTATCAGATGTACTGGAGCACAAAGTTATGATATGTGATATGTGTTATGTGTAGGCTTTGTTAAAAAGATAGGTCTTTAATCTGCACTTAAACTGGAGAGTGTGTTTGAGCCCCAAACACTGTCAGGAAGACTATTCCAAAGTTTAGGAGCTGAATATGAGAGTCGACTTTGTTATTCTAGGAACTACTAGAAGTTCAGAGTTTCGGGATCTCAAGGGGTGTGGTGGATTGTAGCGTGTTTGAAGATTGGATTCTGGAGACATGGGAGCCAAACCATTAAGGGCTTTGTAGTTAACCAGCAATAGTTTGTAGTCGATTCAAAACCTAACAGGTAGCCAGTGTAGGTATCATAGGATTGGGGTTATATGGTCATATTTTCTCGACCTTGTGAGAACTTTGGCTGCTGCATTCTGGACTAACTGTAACTTGTTTATTAATGATGGAGAACAACCACCTAGTAATGCATTACAATATTCCAGTCTGGAGGTCATGAATGAATGGACTAGCTTCGCTGCATCAGATATAGACAACATGTTTCTTATCTTAGCAATATTTCTAAGGTGGAAGAAGTCTGTTTTTGTAATATGGGTGATATGATTCTTCAAAAGACAAGTTGCTGTCTAAAATAACTCGCAGGTCTTTTACTGTTGAACTAGTAGTTACAGTACATCCTAAATGCAAGTTGAAGTGCTGAAGCTTCTGTGTACTGGTTTTTGAGCCGATGAGTCTTATCAGAATTTAATAATAGAAAATTATGGATCATACAATCTTTTAATTCTTTAACACACTTAGTTAACCGAGCCAAATGAGATGTTTTGTTTGGTTTTGATGAGGTATACATCTGGGTATCAACAGCATAACAGTGGAAGCAAATCCCATGTCTTTTAATAATATTTCCCAAGGGAAGCATGTATCTTGTGAAAAACAGGGGTGCTAGAACTGAACCTTGTGGCACCCCATAATTTACTTCCATTAACCTGGATAGTTCTCCGTAAAAATCTACAAAATGGTAATGATCAGACAGGTAGGATTTAAACCAACATAATGCCTGTCCCTGAATGCCGATGTAAGTCTGTAAACGATACAGGAGAAAGTCATGAATCTATAGTGTCGAATGCAGCACTAAGATCTAGCAAAACTAACAGAGAGATGTAGCCTTGGTCTGAAGCTAAAAACAGGTAATTTGTGATTTCAACTAGCCTAGATTCTGTTCTTGTTCCTGGGCCTGAAACCTGACTGAAACACTTCAAAGATATTGTTTTCTTGTAAGAAGAAACATAACTGCTCAGACACAATCTTTCCTATAATCTGAATTGGTCTTTATTGTTTATAGTTCATTTGAATCCAAATTAGGTTTCTTAATGAGTGGCTTAATAACTGCCAACTTGAGGGGTTTAGGGACATGACCTAAAGATAGTTAGGAGTTAATAATATTATATATAAATATATATGATATCTAATAATATATAAATAACAATATTTATATAATGAAATATAAACCATATTCTGGGTTGTTTAAAACTTTTTTGTTTAATATATAATTCCATGCATGTTCTTTCATATTTTGGGTCTTCAGTATTATTGTTGAAAATTGAAAGTATTAGAAATAAAGAAAAAAACTTTGAAGAAGAACGTGTGTCCAAACATTTGACTGCTAGTGTATGTACATAATTAAGTACATGGTTATGAGTACTTCAGGATACTTGATATAAAAAATTTTACTCTAATATTTGCTTTAAGAAAAGCGATAAAAATGTTGTTGTAATACTTCTTTATACAGAAAGATTCCTTATTATGAATTATGAATAGTTAACATAGTTAAGTAGTGTTCATGACACATTCTAAAATAATCAATCTCAGCTTAGAATAGTGCAGTATAGTATGTTTCATAACTCTTTATCGATTATTATTATTCATTTAACGAATGAATTGCAGTATAGAGATTTTTTGAATGAACTGAAAATTATGTATTATGAACTTAAACATAAGGGAGAGATAGATAGAATTGGGGTGACAGGGAGAGAAGGATATGGATTATTAAGTATCCTAATTGTTGTAGGACACTGTGCAGTTGGGGACACTGGCAAGAGTCTCTATGGCATCATAACTAAAAGAGAGAGCCAGAAGGTAACACAGATATGAGGGATCTCTGGGATAAGAGACGGCCCACCACACCACTGTCAACAAACCTGAGTGAACGTGTGAAAGTGAGGGAACGGCAGCATACAAATATCCCAGTTCACCAAACACTTTATATCCATGATCCCCCCAGATCTGCTCCTTTACCTCAGAACTACCCACTGATAAAAGGTAGTGATAATCTAGTTTTTAAAGGTCCCCTGGTGGTCTAGTGGTTAGGATGCGGCGCTCTCACCGCTGCGGCCCGGGTTCAATCCCTGGTAAGGAAACCAACCCCAGCCACTCTTAGTGCCGGTACCAAGCCCAGATAAATGGGGAGGGTTGCGTTAGGAGGGGCATCCAGCGTAAAAACATGTGCCAAATCAAACATGCGGATGATCCGCTGTGGCAACCCCTAATTGGAGAAGCCGAAAGAAAGTTTTTAGTAAGGACTCTTGCTGCTGCATTCTGAACTAATTTAATGAATAATTTTAATGAATCTTTCATTACATGGTATAATACATATAATTCATAGGCCATATATGGTATAGCCTCATATAGAGATCAAAGTAGGTCTGTCGTCTTTTTTTCCAGCTGCAATTACTTTTTTGATCCATGATAATCGGGAGCGTCAGTGTACACTGCTGACAGAAATGAACACTGAACAGTTCTCTGTGGGACCTCCTTTTTTTGTTTTTTTAAATGTAGTGCTCTGGAAGACAGTAACAAATATTTGTTACTTAATGCTTAAACCTCATGAGCTTTTATAGAATGTTGTGTGGACCCTCATATTGCTTCAAATATAGTTGCAAAAGTTGCTACAATCACTTTAAAATAACTCATCTATTACTCACATGTAATTAGTTTGCACTGCAGGAATATAAAAAAAAGGATTTATGAGCCATGCCATTCCTGTCTGTTACAGGAATCTTTCAGTCTCTTAAAGGGCAAGATATTTCAGAAGATAGTCAAGTCCTTGAGAACATCATAGGACATTTTCATAAATGGCACCAGCATTGTGTATGGCCACTTATAACTATTCCCAATTGTGTTAATAGCTCTCTACTCCAGGAAGGACCATAAACACCTTACAACCCCCATATCCCATTTGAACTAAAATAACCTGAACACAATGCCCAACACTAATCCAGCATGGTGTTTCTATTTATTTAGTTATTTATTTATTTTTTATTACAGCTGTTGAGAAACAGCTACAAATTTATTTAGGTGTTAGCTTGTGCTACAGATGCAAACAATTTTTTTTAATTGATAGTATCACAGTCAAAAATCTATATGTAATGAAAGGGTTAACTGTTATATGTAATATCACACTGAATACGCAAACTCTTGGCAACTCCCTATTCCCTCACTGGGGCATAGCTACAAGAGCATGTAAACTGTCTGGGTTTTGCAGACATGGCCGCAGGGTAAAGGGAATTACACTGTCATGTGGAGGATATGGAGGTGCCGAGATATCCCTTCTGTCACATATTTGAAACGCTTCCAAGTGAAAATTGGTATGCTAGGTGAGGAACAGAGAAAGTCATCACCAATAAAACATCAGACTGTAACATTAATAGTATCTTTGGAATAACTGTCAAAATTGCCTCTAACAGACTTTTTTTTTTGTATTTTGATATATTCGGATGATGGAGGTGCTTACTGTATATATTTTAAAATACATTTTATTAATGCACAATTAATGCAGTGCACATTTCTGTTTGACCTTTTTTATTCAAAATATAAATAAATAAATATAAAAGAAGCGAAATTAAAACCTTCGATGCAACACATCAGAACATGACATCCTTTCTTTACTCAAATATATAAAAAAACAACTTCACAGAAAAATAATTGTAATTACTAAACAGTTTTACTGATGCATCAAGTCTCAATCAAGCACCAAAATCCGCCGTGATGAACACATCCGGCAATTGAAACCCTTTGTGTGGATCCATAGCAAAATTTCCATTAAAAGACACAACTGTAGCAAATTTGTTTATCATTGAAGTTGATTCCAAAAAGTTACAACGGTCTTTTCCTAAAATCCCTGCAATTCAAGATAAATGATATTTTATATGCTTATAATATCAAGGATTAATTTAAAGATTGTGGAAGGTAATATGGGGCAATATGTTACGGGGAGTTGAGTGAGCCAATATGAGGCGATGAAGACACAAAGTGAAGGCTGTCAGGACTTCAACAGAAATTGAGGGCTTGTAATGGTTCAGCAAATTCTTTTAGGTTCTTTTGGGTTTACTGAGCATGCATTTTTTTATGGTTTTCTAGGTCAGTAGTTTGAGATGCCTTTGCTTTTCCTTCTTTGCTTTACCTCAGGGAGCAACACACACTTCACCTAAATGAAGTGAAATTGAGATTTCTTGCTCCTTTGGAAATTTGCGAGTCATATAGATGACCTCAACCAAGATGTGGGAGTCAGTTCTGCTGGCCAGCTCACCTGCAAGATTTATGGTGACTGCATAAAGCTAGGGTGTAGATGAACAATCATCTGCTGGCCTTGTTCCCTACAAGAGTGCAACAGTTCACATGAATCTCTCCCCACTCTAAAATGATTAAATACACTTTTGAACAGTATGATCAATCATATGTTTTCTGTTCTTGCTGTGTTCTTACTTCAATGCCCAACTAATGCGAATAATGCAAATGATACATGTGGTAATTAATTAGAAATTAAAATACAGGAAAAAACATTTTTGCTATATTGGTATACATGTTGTTAAAAGGTAACAAACACTTATAGGCAAATTATGAATGACCTTCTGTAATCTGTCTGTAAAGAAATTAACGAACGGTTGATCACAATGCCAGCAAGATAGAGCTGTACGAACAGGTGCAGCAGAGTTGGGTGTTGCTGAAACAAATGCAGCAGAAAGATGTGCAGTAGCTGGGTTGATTCTTACGAAAAAGTCTTACAAACCAAATCAGAAAAAGATTAGCAAATTTCAAAAAGGTTTGCAAATTTCATAAACACATATTTGATTCACAATGATACAAAGATAAATCTAACGTTTAAACTGAGAATATATACCATTTTAAGGAAACAATTAGGTCATTTTTAATCTGATGGCTGCAACACATCTCAGAAAATTGAGACAAGGCTATGTTTACCACTGCATCGCATCACGTCTTCAATCCGTATACATCTAGGAACTGAGGAAACCAGTTGCTAATGTTTTGGGAGAGGAATGTTGTACTATTTGTATATCTGATACAGGATTCTAACCACTCAACATTTCTGGGTGTCCTTGGCTGTATTTTTCACTTCATGATGTGCCAAATGTTTTTAATTGGTGAAAGGGCTAGACTGCAGGCCAGTTTAGCACCCAGACTGTTCTACTACAAAGTCATGTTGTTGTAATTGTATGCAGTTAGCGTTGTCTTGCTCAAATATGCAAGGCCTAAAAATTTTTTTCCAGATGGGAGCGTTTATTGCTCTAAAATCTGTATATACCGTTTAAAAAATTGATGGCGCCTTTCCAAATGTGCAAGCTGCCCACTTTAAAGGCACTAATGCACTCCCGTACCATCAGAGATGCAACTTTTTTAACTGAGTGCTGATAACAAGCCAGATGGTATGTCTCTTCTTTAGACTGGAGGACGTGGTGTCCATGGTTTCTAAAACGAAATTTAAATTTCGATTTTGTCTGATTGAAGAACACAGAAATGTTTTCCACTTTGCCTCAGTACATTTTAAATGAGCCCAAAATGGATGGCGGCATTTATGGATCATGTTCACACATGCCTCCTTCTTTGAATGATAGAGATCTAACCTGCATTTGTGGATGACATGGCAAACTGTGTTCACATACAATGATTTCTGGAGGTGAAGTGATCTCATTACAGAATCGTGACTTTGAAATGCAGTGCTGCCTCAGGGCCCAAAGATCACGGGTATCCAATTTTGATTTCACCCTTAAGAGATTTCTCCAGATTCTTTGAAACTTTGGATGATATTATGTACTGTAAATGAGATATTAATCTTTTTTTGCAATTTAATATTGAGGAACATTATACAGAATATGTTCCACAATTTGTAGACACAGTCATTCACTGATTCTTCTCTTACTGACCTGCTGTCAATTAACCTTATAATTGCAAAATGTTTTTCCAGCTGTTTCATTTTGAAAACACTTACTATTTTCAGACCTTTGTTGCCCCAGTTCCAAATTTTTTTGAGATGTTGCAGCCATCAAATAAAAAATTACTTTATTTCAGCTTTAAAATTGTAGATTTCCTTATTTTAAATATTTGATATATTTGCTATGTTTGATATTTTCCTCTGTGAATAAAATATGAGTTGAGATTTGCAAATCATTGCATTTTGTTTTTATTTACATTTTACACAGTGTCCAAACTTTTTTAAATTGTAGTAACAAATATTGACTTATTTTACTACTTTACTATTTTACTTATCTTACTTACACCACAGCAATGCTACATTTTTGAATCTGTGAGGGCTCAGAAGGTGTTTATTAATTGTTTTGTAACAGTATAGCTCTGTATATAGTGTTGGCTATAATGCGACACAGAGACTAAAATAAAGATAAAATGCAACTAAAAACATTCAATATTTTAGTGGAAAATAATAAATGTTGGGCTTGTGACAGTCTGTTTTGTTGGTTAAGTACATCTTGCACTATCTGCACACTGTATTGTACCTAGACACTTCTCTCATGCATCACTGGCTGTTCAAAATCTTTCTGTAATAAATCATGTTCAGCATGTCAGTTCCTCTCAGCCAGGCAGTTCAGACACTGTTTTCTCTGCCTGTTTGTCTAGTCTGGTTTTAACTATTTTCAAACTTGTGATTGACATTTATCCTGCTGGCCCTGTTCCAAATCTGACATTGCTGGAAGTTTCATATAAACACGTCAAGTTTTATATAAATTATGATTGTACAATGGTATCTGCCACTGAAAATGTTATGAGCACACTGGAAACAGTTCTCGTTACATTAAACTACTCATTCTTTTACATTTCTTCAAATTTCTTGTGAACTCAACAATGGTAATGCTTAAGTCATACCTCATAAAACAACACAAATTAATAAATGTTAAAAACATTTTATCAACATTTTATTCATTCAACAATTTTTCATGCTCAAGCTACATCACAGGACAACATAGCACAATGAAAAGAAATGTGCCTGAGATTGACAGGGAAGAGAGAGTACTCCCAATTTTGTTTTCCAATCTCCTGGCCATAAATGACTGTTGCATCATCAGAATCTCCAGATTCTAAGGTGAAATCTTTTCTGTTCACTGCTTTTTTTAATTGGAAGCAAACAGCCCAAGTTATCACCAGTTTGTTTCTGAGATCAAGTATCAGTGATCCACATCCTTCTTATTTTCTCAGCTGTTTTTGACCTTAAGGCTCTTCTGTCAGTTCTCATGAGATTATGAATCAATGTTTTGTTAAGGCATTGGTTTGCATCCTACATGGATGTACATTCATATCAGGTGACATGGAGGGATTTTATGCCAACATGCAGATTTTCCACTGATGTCCCATAAAGATCGATTGATCTTTACGATTGTCCCTTTTTCCTTACCCACTCATTTAGCAATGCAATTCTCACATGGTTTTTCAGACCACTGCTATGATGATGACACACAACTCATCCTCCATATTTCTCCCTTACACACTCAGGTTTCATCTCATCATGGATAGCAGCTCATCACCTAAAACTAAATCCAAACAAGAAGTTGCTAAATATCCCTGGAGATGCAGACTCATATCAAATTCTTGTCATCTCCTTAGAAAGCTCTGTGATCACAGTGAGTGATTAATATACAAAGTCTTGATGGAGTTTTTGACAACCATCTGTTAATATTTGCTCATATTGCAAAACTGACTTGGTCACTCAAGTTTTTTTTTTTTTACCCGGAGGCCACTCAGGTGCTTGTTCTGGATCATACAATTTCAAGCCTGGACTCCTGCAACTCACATCTAATCTTCTTTACATGCATTATAATGCGGGAATTAAGGCCCTATTCACAGGTAAACGGATATTTTTTAAATGTCATTTTAATCACCATATTCAAAAAATTCTTCCCCAGCCCTGAAACCATAAAATGCCAAACATACAGTAATAATTCACGTGTGCACTCACCATGAACTAGAACTGCTGCTTAATGTTACACTTGAACACAAAATATACAAAACCCATGTTATGAAATCCAAAGCAGGAGCATTCATAACACATACTGCAACAACATGCACACATCGATCATTTGACTACAGTTTCTAAAACAATTTCTTTTCTTTTCATAGCGTAGTTATCAGGTGGACGCAAAGTGATATTTCCAAAAATATCTGTGAGAAACTGAAAGACTGAGGTCGGTACTAAACATACTTTGAAGGAAAACAACCCCTGACTTGACTCTTCATTACATGTACTAATGTCTTTCTAATATGATGGTATTCTTAGACCCTGGCCTATTTGTACAAGCTTAAGGTTTTTTTTTTTTTTACATTATTTTCCAACAGAGACAATAAAGCATTTCTGCAGCTCTAGATAAAGACACCTGATATAGATAAAATGAGTAAAATGTATATTTCTGTGTTTAGATGTGTTATGTGTTGTCATGGTTATATTAGTCTGTGTCTTGGAATATCATACCCTTGTGCAATATGCTTCTTTATCCAACTGGACAATCACTGCACTATTATGTTACTTTCAGTAATGTGTACTGCCCTCTTTGCTTGGTCACTTAGTTTTGTTAGTTGTAATCATGTTTCTACTAGTCTATCTGCAGTTCCTGTATGTTAACTCTGCACTATTGGTTTACAATAAACTGGAAAAAAATTCCTATGCTCAGGCATACTTGGCCAATAAAGCTGATTCTGATTCTGAAATAAATATTAAGTAGAAAGAGTAAAAAGAAGTAGTAAGAGTTAAATAGAATGCACAGAATTTCTGAGAGAGGAGATGTCTGTGATGGTGTGATGTTTCAACACCTAAAAGTTTAAAGACATCATTCATACATCTATCCCAGAATGATAATAAATAAACAGTGACATGCATAGCTCTTAAAGGGCCCCGTAGCAAATCTTCTATGGCCTGGTATTGGGTCACGACCCAGTGGCTGGGGACCTTTGAGTTACAGGAACCAGTACCAGTATTAGATTACAGGATTACTATTGTATTGTCCATGACAAATGAGAAATAGTCTCAGTAACCACATTCACTACAAAAATTAATTAGATTAAAATATATAGTGCTGGCAATGTTTTTTAATTGTTGTTGCTGAATAATAGAGTTATCTGCTACACATCAGTGTGTTCCAAATTGTTATTACTACATACCTTTCCTGAATCATTTAAATCTACTGAATAATATGGTTTAAGATGAATAATTCAATAATGTTAAGTGCTTAAGGTGTTATTTTGGTCATTAGTAGTGAAAACATCACCAATGATGAAGAAGTAATTAGTTAGTGTGTCATTAAAATAAACAACACTTGTTTCTAGTGCAAATTCTTAATGCTTAATGATTTTTTTTTTTATCTTAAGTAACTTGAACTACACCATTAACGTACAAACATCTCTAGACGTCACTGATATTACAAGAATATGCCTGTATAGCTTAAAGCCTGAATAGCTTTATTAGATATTGAACTCTATTGCATTATAAATGGGATTTCTCTGTTTATATTGATCTAGTTCTTTGAATTAGAAACTTTGAAATCAAAACTGCATTAGTTCATAAGTTTACAGATTAATGTTTTCTATTTATTTCTAAATATTACGAAATCAGAAATGAGGAAAATTGTGGCGACTTTAATTTTAATATAATACAGTTTGGCATTAGGCATCATTTAATTTTAGCCCACAGCTCTCGATTTGATTTTTAGCCCTTTAAAGGAAACAGTTTGGGCATCTCTGCTCTATACTGTGCTATTTTAGCCATTTCTACTTTTTCCTTAGCTGTAATGTTTGTAAATGTTTCTCGGAGCCGATATTCTTCGTAAAAATTCGTAGCAGGATTTCGTGGCTAATGTTGAATATTGGATTAAAAATATATGTAACGCATTCACAAATCAGCTGTAGTTGGCTCACTATGCTCGCACTTTGAATTATCCAGCGGGTGGTCATGCATAAACAGAGATATAGTGATGCTTATTAGTTCTCACTCAGCCACCCAGAGTGCCACTTTCACCCTTTTCTTTACTTTATTTGACGGATGCTGCAGAAGGCCTCAGAAGCCTTGGCCCTTAGCTCTGATGGAATTCTTTAGGCAAGTGGAGAGCCTTAAAAGTAAGTAATCTGTGCTGTCTGGTACATTAACTCTGAATGAGGCCCATGGGAGTCTGGGGGCACACAGAGGATGCACTCTGCCCCCTGGGGACACAAAAGGCCGACACGGTCAGTCACTCCTTCACTTAAAACACCTAGCACCTTCCTGCTCTTTCCACACATTATTTTTTTTTTTAGGTTGCTCTTTTTCTCACCAAAGGAGGGAGCAAGCTGTACTTGTTCACACGATTTAAAATGGCTGCCTTTTGTTTTGGGATTTCTGCAAAAAATATATTGTTCTGAATTGAACCGGTTAAAGAAAATTAAATTGAATTTATTTTATATATTTATATTATTCGTTTAAATAATAATAATTATGTTACTACTACTGCTACTACAACAACTACTTTCATAAAAATGTGTCAAAAAAAAGAAAGACTTTTTTGTAAATGATATTTTTAAATAATCACTTAAAATATACAAAAAAATCAGTTTGAATATAGCAAAAATCTTTTGAATGCTTTAACTTGGAGTAACCTTCTTTATTTTCTTCTGTCATTCTGCCATATAAAGATTAAATGGTGTTTGAAGCTCAGTTTCAATCTGTTTATATAATAATATTTAGACCTTTAATGCATTCTGCTGTTTTGCTTTTGAATCTTTTACAGTGATTTTTTATATAGTTCTAATTTCACAAGCTCACCTTGTACTCTTTACCACAGTTCTTCTAAAAACAGACCACATTTATAGCATCCTTCTCTCTCAAAGAGTTCCTTAAAGTCGTCATCTGTACAGCAATGTAATACATCCTAGTAATGGCTTGGCGCCCGTCTATTAGTGGTGTCTGAAGAAAATCTTAGTAACTGCTCTTAGTAACCCCTTAAGTTCCTGTTCATGTCATTGGGTAAACACCACAAATAACAGCACAACTGTGTAACGTGAGCGCCTTCTCCACTTTTAGAGTTCAGCTGCACTGCTCTAGAATGGCATTGCCCATGGGATGTGTTTGGACTTGTTTTGACAACAAGAATCTTTTTTGTCCCTGCAAGATGTTCTAGAAAGGCACCACCTACTGTATCGTCCAAAACATATTTTAGATTTTACCTTCACAGCAACAGTCTTGATGCCTACTTACAGAGATGCTTGTCGTTTTAGGTCTGTGCTGAAGCTGGTGCCTTCTGTTGAAAATATGTTATGTGTGTTAGGATTAAATTGTTTCTCAAGTGCTTCTCTTTACATGATTAGAAATGAAAATAATGTCACATTAACTTTAGCGATGCAGCAATAGAAGATGTTGTCATTTTTTTTCCAATAATCTCATCATAACATTCTTGGCAAGTCACACCATCAGTAACTTATCCAGCATAATATTATTTATAGAATTCCATAATAACAACTACAATTTAATTAAATTTAATTACTGTGCAGGTCTATATAAAACGATCAGGGATTTTATGTAACAATGAACCTCTTCTCTAATATCTTTTCTGGCTTCTATTAAGAACATATTCATTTTCATATGACCCTCCAGGTATACAACTTATATTTAAACGCTCCCACAATAAATATTTGGCCCTGGAGAGCATGGATTCTCTTCCTGTAATGTCTAGCATGTTTAGAGACACTTATAGAGGATCTTTCAGCACTCTCACATGCTAAACATTTAAAGCTGTTGTGTATTCTTTGGTGTGGATTTTCCTCTGCAGTCCAGGTTTTAATTAGAGTACTAATGAATTGTTGGTTGAAGAAAAAAAAGATTATTTCAAGTATTTTATGAGATTGTATATTTATGAGAAATTGCGGCAATTTTTGATGAAGCTTATTAAATTGGAAAGGCATTATAATAAAATGCATTATAATAAAATGCATTATAATAAAATGCATTATAATAAAATGCTATGTCACATAATAAAATCATATCATCAAGTCCTCAGTGATCCAACATGGGGACAGTGATCAATTTCAAGCATGTTTTACTTGTGATGATTGGGCGATCTTTTGTCTATTCAAAGTATGCAATTGATGTTGTCTAAACCCTACATTTCAGTAGTTTCAGTGACCCTTTTTGTTGTTTCAGAGCTGCATATTGATTGGGCAGCACTCACACTTTAATTGCAATCACCTTTTTATCTTTGCATTCTTTTTGCCCAGAATGCTAGTAAATCTGGATGATTGTGTGTAATTTTCTGTACTTGATACTCTATAGACATCTATAGAGCTAATTTGTACACTAAAATGTTTTAAGCATCAAAAGTATCGTAAGGAAGTTTATTCTACTTAACCCTTAACCATGATAATATAATACTAAATATATGGTAATTGTCATTTGGCAGATGTATACAAGTATAACAGTGTAAAACCACCTTTCTGGTGCTCTATACAGTTTCCAGTACAAATTGACAAAAACAATAAAAATCTGTATTTTCAGTAGTTACTATTTAGAGGCCTATTTTTGTCATTGATCATGTTTTGAAACTCCCCTTGTGTACTAATAAACCTCAACGTAGGCGTGCCACCTTGCCATGTTTACTACTCGACCCCAAGCTTCACCCAAGAGCATCAGCATGATAACCATTGCAGTCCATTGACTTTTAAAGCCTGTGAACCATAAATACCTGTAATCTGTCTGAGACAGAGTCTGAGCCTGAGTCCATTTTTATTATTGTTTTTTTAAATCTGACTGACAGATTTACATTAACTCACACTGCCCAACCTCTGATATACAAAGCTACACTCTATCAGTGCCCGGTTTCCAAAGCAGACATCGGTAAACAGGCAGCATTAGTAAGCCTGTCTCATGGCAGATACCAGATTATATGCGAAAGGCCTCTTAGCAGGATAAGTAAGTGCCTGAGGGCCCGCACCTGAATCACCACACATTGCATTACACAAATACAACCTTACTTTGGACAAAAGGTGATATTTAGATTAACTTTTCAAAGCTGTTTCACTAAACCCATTCCGTGTGTCTACCAAAGTAACTATTTTATTCTCCAGATTATTCAAGGACATGTGCATTCCTGTTGGAGATGTTCTTGCATAATATACCAGAAAGCTCTCTTGGTGGTGCGGTGAAAAGTCCAGACCTTTGGGGTCCTAGAGGGACCACCCTTTTGCTCGAGTAAATTGTACTTGCTAGGTGCTTAGTACTGTTCAAACACTATTCTCTTCCTTTCATCGTTTTTGGTTTTTAACAACAAAGGAGTAAGTGTGCTGCTGTACAGTAAGGATGTTGAGACAGATGTTCCTGTGAGTTGAGAAACAATGTTGATCCTTTTGGAAAGTGAAGGGTTTTTTCTTTATCATGAGGGCTTTTGTGTGCTGTGTTTGCACAAACTTGTAATCTTTTGTACATCGGTATAAAGGATTTATGTGTCTGTTCCTCGTATATATATATATATATATATATATATATATATATATATATATATATATATATATATATATATATATATATAGCGAGAGAGAGAGAGCCGTCTCTCAAATTTGATTTGAGAGATAGATGTTGGTAAAACGACTGTTTTTGGTCATTTTGAGTAAGGCCCTTACATGTAAGTGAAAATTCTTTAGTTCCTTAACTGATCAGTGCAATCTCCACACCCTTTGAGGATTTTCCAAATTACTGTTTACTGTCAGTAACATCAGCAGGTTTTATGAGTTGTTTCCATATCACAGGCATTCATTGTTACGCCTTAAATCCATAAAAGCTCCATTTTGGTTTTGTAAAGAAGAGGCTTATGACTGGATTTAAATGTACATAGGATTTAATGAAGCACACAAGGGTCAGGTGGAAACCTGAGTCACAACACAGCAGACAGGAACCAGCAGAAGGAGTAAATACGTTTAGTGTCAAACAAAAGAGGTCATGAGTAAGCTAAGTGAAATGAGAGGGAGTGATTTGGGTTTAGATGAAATGTGTGTGAAGAATGATAGGTCAGGGCCTCACATCGAACACTGCCATTCCTACAACATATTACCATTAAAATGCCATCCAATTAACTTAAACAGCAAATGTGATTACTAGAACACATCCTCACTTCAGGGGGAATATGCTGTTATCTGAGTATGAAGTAGACCATTAAATTCATGCATAGTAAAAAGAAAAATTTGCATTTATGCATTTAGCATTTTTGTGTCAGCACTGTGTAACAGTCAATGTTAAATCATGGCCATGTTTTCATTGGAATAGTCTTTTACATGTATGATTTGTGGTTTCTTGGCAACTTGACAAGCTTTTTTCATGTATATTACACATCATTAATAGAAACTGTAATAAATAATAAAATTAAATTATGAGTAACATACTTTCATAATACATTCAAAATTGTTACAGTTGCCAAATTGTTGTGATAAGAGGAACATAAAGATATTATACTCATATAAATAAATATAACAATCTATTCAATGCATAATCATGAGGTTATGAGATTCCATGAGAATATATATCACTTAATAAAAAAATAAATGAATAAATGATTACTTTAATTTTAATGGTCATGGATGCAACTTTAATATTTAAAGCCATCCTTAAGTATCTAAAAAAACATTCAGAAAAAATTGATAATCCTTCTTGAGCTGGAGGATAAAAAATATTTTTGCTATGTTAAAAAATGTTTTATTAACCTTAACACATAGCCACAAAAATCCCCAAGCTGTGTTGCATACTGTTTAAATCTAGTGTGAGGAATAAAACTTAATAAGCATTTCAAGTCAAAGTCAAACCAGGTTTCTATGGTTGGTGCTGTTTTGCTGATACCCCTCAATCCATCAAAAGAAAATAAATCCTTATAAAAATATATATCATTGGACCAACAGCAACAAACTCTTCATAGAGTAGTGACCCTAACACAATATGATCACTATTCACTTTCTAAAACCAACATTCTGATTTTGATACTTGAAAATAACACTTCCTTAATCTGAACAAAAAGCTTTGTTAAATCTTCAAAAAAATGTGTGTTTCTTTATCATGACATCGAGTGAAACTTTATATATCCTGGTATTTTTATTTGGATGTTATGATCGTTTGTAATTTAGGCCCCGTGGAACATAAGAGCGATCAAATCTGAGCTATAAATTTATTGGCCTGAAGCGACTATAGTTCGAGTCTAAAAAACATATCAGATAGCTATTCCCACAAACATCTTCCAATGGCATTGTATTAGAGTGGGCTACTGCAACCGACTGCAGTTAGCTAGAGTATCAGATCTGTCAGTTTGTGCCCCTTTCTCACATTCATATATATTATAGTCAAGACTCGGAGCTCCTTCAATCCGATCCTGCAATTAAATCAGCCTCAACATGTCTGAAGAGAGCGGAAGAGCTGTGAAAATGTTTGGAGGAAAAACATCTTGTTTGTGGCTCTTATTGGAAAAGCAGTGCAGCCTTAATTCTAATTATACTCAGGGTAAAAATACTATGTTTTGGATTTCCTTCAATAAAAATGCATTTTCTATCAAATGAAATTACAATTATGTTAAAAAATACAATCGATAGTGTCTCACAGCTTCTATAGTAGTAGATGCAGTAGCATATACAACATTTGAAACCCTATTTTAGCATCTTCTATAAGTCTAAACAATTCTAGATTCTTTTCTTTTTATAGATGCATTTGGTTAAAATATGAACATTAAGAATGAGCCCTTCATTGAAATTGTCTCAAAATTTGCATTTAGGTAATTTTTTCGCTTTGCCTGTTTAAATATTTCTCTAAAACAGAGAGACAGTTCTATTTTATATCTTGCACAAAAAGTGTTAATCCTGCCACATATGAATATGCAGCCAGTGCTAAATGGAGCCTTCAGGAAGGGAATAATACTTTTTTTGAAGCTGAATGTAGCTTAATCTTATGCATTTTGGGAATCACAAGTTATCATTTCCACATTACAGGTAAGTGTAAAACAAGCTCATTTTAAACAGGATTGTGGCAGGTGGCTCTATTAACCCTCATATGAATTGTACCCTCATATTGTTGTCCTTCCATGAAATTGTCTGTCCATTTTCAGACTCATACTTTTATCTTAAATGACTTGGGTCCATCAGTGGCAGTCAAAAAAGTGCTGGGATTTGAACTAACTAGCTTGTGTTCATTATTCCAGGGCCTTAACCACAGAGTTACCATTTGTTGCAGCTGTTCCCAAACACATCATTATTTAGTCTATTATACATAATGCATTTAAATAGTTAATTATATTTTATTATAATAAATGATAATTTGAGGCAGTAATGGTTAAGACCCAAATGTCTAATCCCAAACCCAGCAGACAGCCACTGTTGGGATTTTGAGCAAGGCTTTCTCTCAGCTATATGCTGGGATTGTGAATGTACAGTAAATGTGATTACAGTTTAAGAAAACATGGGGGATTTCAGTGTAAATCATTGTAGGGGCAAGTTTATTTTCTTAGTTATTTACATTTAAAGCATTTAGACGGTACTCAAAAAGATATAAAAGCATTCCCATACACACACACACACACACACACACACACACACACACACACAAGCCACCCAAGGTTTTGTATCAGTTAATAGTATGCAACATGACCTTTCTCAGTGTACGGTGTTTCCACCTCACAATCTCACTACGTCTGCAAGGCGGACAGCTGATATGCATAATTGCTCAATTTACTCCAAAGACGGCTTGTTGATTCATATGCTGATTGTTAATGAATGTCCTTTTTCAGCTTGGCACATTCTGAACTTCCGAGCATGAGGTGGCAATAGCAATTACTCATCCTGTACCACAATTAAAAAAAGTGTTAAAAGTTCTGGCAGCCGTCTGGCACATTGCGTGTCATTGTCAGCTGTGACGCTAGTTCACCTCATTGATTTTAACACATCCCTCCCACCTGTAGGAACGGGCCAGCCCAAAGCATGGCGTGTGTAAAAAAGATTTTTTTCTTCTTGCATTGATGAATAAATGAAAGGAAATAATGGGGCGATACCTATAAACGTTACTTAATATAATTCACTGTAATATATGATGTGTATTTGGTTAGTCTTTGCCCACTGTAGCCTCTGATTCCTATTCATTGCTAGTAGAATTGGAACCTTATGTGGTTTTCTGCTCTTGTAGCCCATCTGCCTCAAGGTTTGATGGGTTGTACAATCTGGGATGCTTTACTGCTCACCAAGCTTTAATAAGTATTTTTATGTTACTATTGACTTCCTGTCACCTCAGACACGTCTGGCCATTCCTCTGGGCTCTCTCACTAACTAAGGCATTTCTGACTGCAAAACTGCTGATCACTGGATGTTTTTTGTTTTTTGCCCAATTTTGTATAAACTCCACAGATGTGAAAATCTCTGATCAGCAGTTTCGGCACATCTGGCACCAACAACCATACCATGGTCAGTCAATGAGATCACATTTTTCCTCATACTGATGCTTGACGTAAACATTTACTGAAGCTCATGACCTGTACCTGTATTGATTCAATGCACTGATGCCACATGATTGGCTGTTGGAAGCGCATGCATATGGTGGGGGCAGAAGTTATTAATAAGGTGGCCGGCGATGGAAATATAAATATGATTCTGAAAACAAACAAATCAATCGATCAATTGACTGATTGATCGATTGACGGTTTAAAGGTCTGGACATGTCTGACTTGAACAATACATTTGAATCTGATTGTGCAAGACATTTTTGATGTGTTTATCATGGCATCATGTAAAAAGATTTAGTAAATCATCACTTATGATGATAATCTACGAACTAGCTTTTTTTCTTAAGCCAAACTTAAGCCACTTACTTTAAAGTTTAAAGTAAATCACTTATCTAAAGTAAAGTAAATCACCTAAAGTACTTTATGTACTTTACTAGAGCAGCTCTCCAAAGGGAAATATGGACAAAATCCATGTTTTTTGTTCTGATTAATGACTGACATGGCACCAATAAATTTGTCAAGTAACGTATTGGGTATTGCTCAGAGCGAATGTTTGCCTGCAACTGGGGCCCATGTGTGTGGAGCTGACTGATGACTGTTCTTCTGTGCTCTGACAGATGGAGTCCCTCACATTCAAACAATAACCAAACTTAGATGCAGACTGTGTCTGTACGTGCACATGTTTGTTGCTATCATTTCAGAGTTTTTTCTATAATAAATG
This sequence comes from Silurus meridionalis, assembly GCF_014805685.1. Classification (NCBI taxonomy): domain Eukaryota; kingdom Metazoa; phylum Chordata; class Actinopteri; order Siluriformes; family Siluridae; genus Silurus; species Silurus meridionalis. Next base: position 11,967,553 of record NC_060910.1, read on the forward strand.
TATGTTCAAAGTACCACAGTACTCTAATGACTGGAAGATTGAACTGAATTTTGTACATGCATAACATAAATGTTTTTGTTTTATTTTTTCTATGTTGTCATGGAGGTAATGTGCAGTGTTTTTGGGGTGCTTTGGGACTAGCACTTGGACAGCTTTGGTGTGTCATAAATACTATGCTCAGGATTTATGCTTTTACACTTTATCTGACAATCCGTTTTGTTTTATGTGCACCTCCTTGCCTTGAAAACGGTGAATAGCATGAAGGTTATTATGAAGCCTGAATTGACATTATTTAACCAGTGTTATCCAGTCAGTATTTCAGAGTGCTCAAGCATGCTGCCAATTTCCATCAAGTAATTCAACAGATGTCAGTGTGCTGTAGAGGAGTACCATACAATGTGAGGTTACACTGAGCCATGCACAAAGATGAGCCCATGGCCAAGTGAGTCCTTTTCTGTAATTAAGATATTTTACAAAAAGGTCTTTTGGCAGCCATTTTAAAATGAGGTCATTGCTGAATAACGAAATACTCCTTCATGCGGAACTTAACAGCCAATGGGAATTCTGGAAATAAAGAAGGATTTAATCCAGTCAATCATGTTGTACATGCTATTAGTTAGTCAATAAAAAAAGGTTGTGCAATAGGACTGAATTGTAGATAAGACTCAGGGAATTTCCAAATCTGGATTTCATTTATAAATTTTGTTACATAATTTTTGTTTTATATATTTAGCAGCGCTAGCTGTACGACAAGTTTAATCCAGGGACTCTGAGCTTGGGTTATGTTTCTCCTGAAATATGCTTTAATCTTTGATACTATTTTCATCAGCTGTGATATGTCGCAGTTATACATTACCAAACCTTTTCCAAACCTTTTCAAAAATCTTGCTTCTGTGTATGTGTTTATATTATTTTTGCCATAAATAAATCCATCAGCACTTGCACTGGTTTTGAGTCAAGTATTTGTACTTAAATATGCTTCCAATAGCTAGTTTTTTGGAAATAGATTGTCTAGAGGCTGCTCTGTGTCTAACGAAGACTCAAGAGTAAATTGTCTTTTGAATAACACTAACATTTGGTTTATCCAAGTACTTTATAACCAAATGTTTTCATACTCAGTGCAATTCAGAATATCATATTGTCCATTTTCTTAATTCGTACCGTTATAGCAATCCAAACCGTTTATGTAAGTTTTATTTTTGGACATTTTTTGGCTTTAAATGAAAGCACTAAGCATTGTATAAGCACAACTCCATGGCAAATTCTCCAATAAAAAGTATTGCTTGCTTTTTTCATGCTGGTCATAATTAGCTATCTGCACTGCAGAGCACTGCTGAATTCTTCAATCTCTTTGGTCACAAGGTGTATAATTTCCTAAGACAGCCTGTAGTTACAATACACACAAGACATTATGGCAGAAACTTTAAATAAAGAATACTTTTTTAAATTGTTTATTTGGTGAAGCTTTTCTGTGAATGTTCTTCATTTTTGAAAGAGTGACAAAACTGGTCATTTAGGATTTCTGCTGGAGTTTGATGTTATTAACTTTTTCACTTTCAAAACACAAAAGTAAGATGATTTTTTCTTCCTTCTGAACAAATTTGAACAAATCTGAGATAAAACTAGTTTGGCTAGTGCACGCAACTTTAAATGTGCGTATAAAGTGCAATTATTCATTTTTTTATTAATAAAAAAGTATAGGAATTGACAAATTTCTGTTGTATAACCGGAATAAAACACTTTGGGAGATCTTTTTATGGGAATATAATCAACTCTGAGGTGGTAACAGGAACTTACTGTTATACCACACCATTGTTTATAATTTTACTATAACAGCAATACAAAATAGCACTATTTATTTACTTTTTTTCAAGATGTGGTGAACACTGTACACTATCATATATAGAAATGACAGCATATGATCATATTTATTATAAAATTGACATTGAGCAAGAATTGCTGGTTATTGCCAATTTGCACATCTTCCTAAGCATGTAAAAACAGATGCAAAATGCATCATAGATTAGAAAAGTTTCATAAATAAAACCTGTAATATGCGAATGTCTATGTTGTAGGCATCACCTCTACACTCCTGGAGGACAGGCAGACCTTGCTTGAGCATGCCATGATCTCTAGCCTATCTGGTTGAGAGAACATGCATTTTGCATGTGGTTTGATGGATCTGGGCTTTGTCTAGCTATCACATTCCTCTTTGGAAGGACTTCAAAAGGGAAGTGGCGGGAGAAGTTCCATTGTAAGACGGGTGAACCCGGAAAGCCCTTGGCTCTTCTGTTTTTCAGTTATCACATAAGGAGACTGGGAAGCAAGGTCACGGGTTTAGGCCTTTCCGTCACTGCCACATGGCCATACACCTAGTGCTACATTAAGATGTTATCAATTATAGCTATAATTTCTGTCCCATGACATGCTGCATAGTTTATTAGGCAGGTTTATAATGATACGCCAGACAACCTGGGAGTGAAGAGCGAAAGAGATCCCCCCCACCACTTCAGTCACCACTTCAGATCGAATAAGAAACCAAATGAGAAATACGTTTGCCCTAAACTGAACCTCTTTTGCCCTTTCAGGAGTTGTAGCACATTCAGCCAGTATGTATTGATTGCCCATTTGACAACTGAAAGCATGATATGTGAAGTTACTCCAATGTCTTTGTCATTGTCTTTTTTTTCCTAGGTCTTCCCCTTTGCAAACAATGTCCCCACCCTTTGTAACACAGAACCACTTGTTAGCTGGACTAAGGATTAGATCTACTTGGGTGAGGGGCAGTGGGCAAGATGTGTGGGCATCCTGCCTGGCTTTTCCCACACGTCTCTGTCAGATGTAGGTGAACCTTGACCCCTATGAGTCCTCACCATCACAGGATGAGACACCATTCAGTCGGCAGTTTCTTTTCAGTGCCGTGCCTCCATTTAAAAACCGGGCTCACATTGTGTCCATCCTCTCTATTGTCTAGCCAGCAGGCAAGGTCAGAAGACAGAGCCGCTACAGGCCAAGATGAGACTTCTTAAAGCTCATTCACATCTGACCTGACCTCCCAATTCCACTGCTGAGTCATAAGAATCAAATGCTGGGAAGCCGGTCTGTCTCCTCTCTTTAGTTATTCTTTCAATTAAAAGGGACCTATGGTGTAGTTGAGGCCATATGCACGTATAAGCCTCAGTCTATTTTTGCCAGGCTATTCCTGTCTACTCTGTCTGTCCAGTTTACTCAGTAAATGCACAGTATAACCACTACAAGAGTAGATAACACAATTGAAAAGGACCACCAATATGTACAAGAACAATTGTTTTCATGTTGGGTCGTTTTTTTGCTAACGATTTCTATAAGGTCAAAACCATCATAATTTAGAAGAAATGGTATTTTGGACTTCTTTCACTGTACAATTATTGTTCCTAATTGTGAAATAAGACATATCTTCCAACACCCACAACTTTCAAAAAGCATCTTTAAAAAATAGACCTTAATTCAAAACACAAAGAAGAAGTATTTTCCTGGTTTACCAGACATAGACAATTTTGCAAAAGACAGCAACCTCTAGAAAAGAAAAAAAAAGGAAATGTTTCTTTAAAATCAATTTTTTTGTATTTACATCTAGTATTGAATAACAGTGCACTCATTTCATTATGACTGGAACAAGTGGCTCATCCACAGTGACCACAGGACAGTTGTTGTACATCTTAGGCAAATGCACCCATTTGTCCAAGACATATCTGATCCCTGACACACAGGTCCAAACCCAGTTAACGGTTGTCAAATCCAATTGTTTCTGATAGATTGCTGAATATCTTTAGGGACACGGTGGACGTCCAGATTCAGCTTGCTAAAGAGTCTGGAATCAGACTAGCCATTGGATCCGTCCTGGAATGCAATGAAATTTCCCTCTGCATCCTTTCCATCTTTGTTGTTTTAGTACAATCCCTTTAGCGACTGGTGGAATATAAAGCTAAAAAGTTAATGAAGTGTCAGACAAATGAGAAAATCTTGTTGTGCCAATGACATTGCATATCATCACTGCCCTTAGAAATGCTATTTGTTCTTCAACATAAATGTCTCCCCTTTCTCTCTGATCATGCTTCTCAATCATCTATTTCTCTGATCAGTTTTCCTCCAAAGTTTTCTTGTGCTTCGACACCTCATTGTCCATCTGCTTTCCTGTTTTCATCCATCTTGCTCATGGCCTTTAACAAGAATGCTGGGAACAACTAGTTCATTGTTGCATTTATTTGATTTATTTGTAATTGAGCACAAACTAGAAGTGTTTCTGGTTTACCCATTACCCATTTCTACCAAGTAGAAGGAATCAGGGGTGATCAGTGTCTGATTCCCCATGGAAACAGTTTTGGATTTCAAACTGTATCGAAGCACAAATTTTTCAACTCAAACAACATAGGAATATAATATGTCCACACTGGTCTGCTGTTGCTCTGTTTCAGGAGCCTTTGTAATTTATTTGATGCATGTTATTTGACATGTGAGCCTCTGAATTACTTGATTTTCATACCTTTTAAAGTTTGAGAGCTCAATGTGCCTAATTGCCAAAAAAAAAAAAAAAAGCCAACTTTCAACGTTTCATTAGATTTCATAACACTTGATTAAATTAGTCTGCTTTATTAGAACTGATGCTTAGGTTCTTTGATCTTTGCAAAGGACCTAAAGCATTCTAGCACATGACAGGAGCCTGCAACAAACATCAAGCGATTTAGTGCTTTAAAGAAAAAGTTACTTTGATGGCATGCAATAAAAATGTGCAATCAATATCATTTATGACAAATAAAAGACCTTCAAAGATATTATAAGATTTTGACATTTGAAATATGAAAATTCTAATTACAAACTGAACACGGATTTAGCATTATTTACATTAGCTAGCACAGGTTTAATACACTAAGGATTTTTTTGGTGTAAAACATAGACATTTTGGTTCACATCATGTCTGCCAATTTTTTCTTTTTCAGCAAAAATAAAACAGAATAAAAAAAAAAAAGAATCATGGAATTAACAGTAAAAGTGCAATAACTGTCAAAATGGGCAGCTATATCCAGTTATTTAGGTAAGTCCTTGATTGGTTCTAAATTCTCCTAGCTGCATAGCTCTGCTCATTTGAGAGGAAAAAACAATAAAATGTAATGTAATAAAATGGCCACATAACTTTTATTATTTAGAAGATTATACAGTATTTTGTGATTATAAATCTTAGAGAATCATCTTTGTATTAATAAAAGAGAAGCATATTTTGAAGTATAAATATACTTCTGAAACCAGGTGCCAGCTGTCACACACCCAGACACTCAAGTTACACTTGAATGCAAAATATTCTATAGAAAAGCTGTACAAACTAAAAACTGCACTTTTTATAGTGTACACTTAATAATTACCATTTGTTCTTTTGCTTCCAAAGGAAACCAATCCAAATGGCTGTTTAAAAAGGTGTAAAAAGATTTTGAAATGAGTCTCATATGGACCATGTGCACACAAATTAATGACAGTGTATAAAAACATGGCTGGTGAGGCCTTTGTATGAATATAAGAATTTCAGTTGTTCCAACACATGTATTGTAACCCTGCACTAAAAGAAAATAGTACCATTTATGTTGTGTGTTTTAAAGATAATGAGTTATCTGTTTCTCACAAATGCCTAAATGAAAGAATTAAGACTTTAAGTTAATGCTATAACGCTTCGGAGAAACTTGACCCAAGTTGTACAGACTTGTTTAGTATGACATTTTCTAATACAGGCAGCTGATTTTTCTCCTGCTCTAATTCTCTGCTCCATCAACATTCATGCACTTGAACCTCTGTTTTTAATTTACTGAAAACCGTCTCCATTCTCTCTCTCTCTCCTTCCTTCCTTCCTGTCTCTTTCTTCCAATTTTTTGTGTCCAAAATGTTGTCACGTAAAGCACAAGAACAGAACTAACACAGTCAACGAGGCACAACACGCTGTTCAAATGAACCTTGAATTGAAGTCATTGTACCCGAACTTGAAGGTAAAAGAACTTCATCTGTAGACTGTGTTGAGGTACACAATTTATTTTGGAGGCTCACATTTCAATAGATAATCTGTTCGTTCTGGAAGAGTAAAAATGTAGTGCTTGGGATTGCCAAATTAGAGAATTCCTTTCTTGACATACTGAGACTACTGGGCCTTACTGTATGGCTTGCTTCACTGTGAGAAGGCACCATGACACAAGCTTTGCCTTTTGAAAGGAGCAGGCAGCCAATCCAAAGAAGGTGCTTCTGCATTGGTTCCTGGACGGTGTCGAAGCAGGGATGGTCTAAAAACCACCGCATGGTCACTGTTATGCTAGAAGTGTGAACGAGTCAATGCCCAAGTGGTTTATTTATGGATTGACAGAGATGAGCATCACTGACTTAGCTTTGGTTATTTTCACCAAATGCAGACATCTGCATGATTCATATCTGGAAATATATTTACCTTTGCATTTCGTAAAGCTGCTTCCACGCATGTGGTCACCACATAGTGTTTTTTGCCATTTTGTTTCAAGGACTTAGACAGAATGTTCTCGTGCGCTCATCTTTTCCTGGCAGGTTCACACTACCTGACACACTCCTCATTTTTTTGCTCAATTTTTTTTTTTCATCCTTGCTCATGGTGTGACCTCAGTTGTATTTAAAGAGGCAGCAAAAACCTGTAAGCAGTCAGTGGCTTTGCAAGTCATTTGATCTTGTCAAAAGAAAGAGAGAAAAAATAAATGAAATCCTTAGGGGTTGTAAAAAATAAAGAAAGAGAGGTCAAAATCCTCACTGTCCAAATGGGAATATCTTTAGGACATCTTTTATGCACATTTAAAGCCCCTGCCAATATGGAAAGTACATTATCACGGTCCTCAGACCTTAAGTGCAATAGCATTGTTCTGAAGACTTGGAAGGGCCTCTATGAGCATCCCTGTGCCTGCTGAATTAGATTTATGGTGCCCTGGAGGTTGGTTCTGATCTGGCACTGGTCAGCCAGCTTTGAGCCGAGAGTGAGTGTTGAGACAGATCTCTTTGAACCATTTCTTACTCTACCATCAGAGCAATGACGACAGTAAATCTTCAGCCAGAATAAATCTTCAGCCTAAAGTCTTCATTTACTGCCCACTGAGACTTTGGCAAGCCTCCAGCACAACACAGGGGTTTATTGATCTTGGCTATGACTGCTTGTTCTCCTCATAGGAATATTAGGAACCTACCTGAGGATGCAGGAATTTTTAGATCCTTTCTTCACTTGATGTTTTTTCTTCCTATCTTTCACTCGCTTAATGCTTCTTGTGCTCGTATTAACTTTGGGCTTGAAATCAATGTCACATGCTGCTTATGCTTAATAAGCAGGTAAAAAAGTATGTTAACATCAGTTATCATGAAACCCTATGAAACTTTATGTGACTGCAGCTCAAATTAAACCACTCTCCATCTCTCCATCTTGGTGCTATTTAGGCTGTATTTTCAGAAAGCATTTTCTGTTTCTTTAAGGTATGTGATTTAAAATTAAGACTACTGCTAAGCACATGAAAAGGGGTACTTTAAGCATAGAGGAAATGACCAAGACAGCTCAGTTTCATGGTAAGTGCGTCTGGTGTTATTGATTCACATTCTTTTACAGTGCATGCCATTTCACAGGTCACTGATATCTTTGGGGTGTAGCTTGTCAGCATTAGTAATGGATTGTCTCTGATATTTGATCATGGTCTCCTTTAAAGCAAATTGCTTTTCAGCAGCAAACTTGCATGTGTACAGTAACAAGTGCAGAGTCTGGTACGTGGATGAAAGCACATTTAATAATAGAACATCTTGCATTTATTTATAAGACCTCTCATTTCTAAGGTCCACAAGGAAGAATCAATACCCATGAAGCAATGATGTAAATGATTCCTCTGATCAAATATTATTAAGTGGTTACCCCAAGATCACTAAGTAAATAATAATAGTTTGGCTTGAATATTAAGCAGAAATCTATTTTTGCTTTTATCTGATAATAGTGTTAGCTTAGTGTGGTCACGCAAAGTTTTGTAATATTCACAAACAGTAACATGATCCCAGTTTTGCTCATTTAAGTCTGACTTGTTCTACAACATGAACTCCTGACTGTTTGTCTGGGCAGGTAACCAGGTCCGCAAACCTGTATGAAGTTTCACTGTTGCACCCAGGAGATTATCTTTCTCAATAGTGAAGTTTTCAACAAAATATGTATGCCTGCAGTTAAGTATTCAGTGGTTAACATGTTGTAATGGTGTGGATAAAATTTGCAGTTAGCGTGAGTTCAGGATTAGTAGGTCAAGTAGGATTTAGTGTAGTTCTCTTGGCCAGATGACTGTGGAGATATTAGAGCTGTTGCTGGCAACTGGCCCACTGGTGCAGTCCTCCTCATTCAACTCATGCAATGAAGGACCATCTCTTACAGGCCTGATGGACTACACCACAGATAAAGCATGGATAAGCATTTTTGCAAAAAATTAGTATTTTAAAACATTTAACACTTTGGCTTTGTACATATACTTTGATAATTATTTGTATTCACCCCATTTAGGAACCCTTTAGCAAGTTATGCAATCAGAAACAACTCTGAGATCAAACATTTATTCTATTGACCTTCACTGATCCTGCAGACCACACTTTGTAAATCATTAGAAGCAATAGTAGTCTATACAGGTCAAAGAGCTGCAAGGTATATGTTGTAATCTTGCAATATTTTTTGGGGAATTGGGAATACCTCAAAATATGCCTTAATTGAATAGGATTTATCCAACTTTCCTTTATTATTGAGGATTCTTAGCATCTCCTCCCATACACTTGCCTCGTCCTTGACTGTTGCTATCAGTTTGTTTCTTATACTGGTTTCACCTATAGCTGGAACATGCTAACCATAGCATTTTGTATAATTTGATGGAAGACTATTTAAAATCTATAATAGATGGTGCTGTTTAGGTGCAGAAGCCTTCCTCAAGGGTTCTTAGGTCAGCCAAACTAAATGGTTCCTCAAGGATATCTTAAGGTTCCTCAAGGGTTGCTTAAGGATTCTTTTGACAATTCTTTGTGTTCTTCACTTTCTAAAGCAGTTATACTTGAAACCCATTTTGAATGGGAAATCCTCTGTTCTGGGATTGCCATAGATCTTTTAAAGGGGACACACTGGAGAATCCTTAATAGTTTTAGATATTATATTGTCAATAAAACTGAATTTTATGCAGTTCTTATACATTCATTCATTTTCATTCATTACTTAATCCTGAGATTTAGTGGAGCAAGAATATTTAACTCGGAAGTACTTATTTAGATGGGTTTTGCTTTGACTGGTGTATATGTATATGTATATGAATAAGTGCAAATGTGTTGAAATTTAGTTATGTTAAAAAAGAAAAAAAGCATCTCTGGTTTGTATATAAAACCATTCATGCAAAGTGAATGAGTGTATTATCATTGGACTGCAGTCCTGCTTTATACTGGACTCTAATCTGGGAAAAATTCACCCACCTTGCACTCAGTGTTCCCAGAAATGGCTCTGCATCCTCTGTGACCCTAATAAAGGGGTCACTGAAGATTGATGAATGAACTGTAAGGATTGTAATGTAAGTTTCACTATCTATACTGCTTTTGTTGATACACTGATAATGAGAAAACCTCACAGATGTAATCTGCTTTTTCTGCTCAGATAGGTCATGCACTGATATCAAAGGAAGCTAGACTGGGTAATCCATGGACATGCCAGAAGACATCTGTTATTATTGTGCAAACGTTTAATTGTGCATGCATATAAGTTTATCATGACTTTTTCTTATAAGATGATGTTTACAAATTTTATTCAGATCAAATGTGTTTCTTCTTATACTTTTAGAATGCCTGAGAATAAATAGGAAAAAGGGAATGTACTTTTATCTTTCAGCTGTGTAACATGTCTTTCTTCTTTTAATCTAGACAAATACACAATTTGTAATGTAAGAAATACACTGTGTCCGTCTGACATTCATTCTACAATGTCTACATCAGTGCAGGGAGTGAACGTTGGTTTGAAAATGATATATCTTACACAGGTCACCCTGCCACAGACACACAGACTGTCAGGAAAAGCAGATGAACTGCTTCATGTTGGTCTGTTGATCTGAGGCGGCTTCTGTTACCAGGATGGATTTGTTAACACTGTTTGGGTCAGCCAGGCCCCAGGGCTCACGCTTGCTGAAGTGACTTAATCTGTCATTAAACTCCTATTACACTACGACTGAGCCACAGCTCAATACGCCCTAAAGACTCTCCAGGAAGAAAGACGAGACGCAATCTTCTGACTTGTTGCAATGGGCCATCATGGAAGAGGCAGACAAATTCCCAGTGTGGCACTGACACAAAGCCCTCTTAAGTGGAAAATGCAGACGAAAGGAATATATACAACACATGGAGCTACAATTAAATTTTGTAATTTTCATATACACTACCATACTGTTTATGATTACTTTTGTTATTTAATATTAATGTCATATATAAACTAACAAATAGTTGCCATAGATTAATTGTTACAATTTAGAATGCTTAAAGAATGAGTTGATTTTTATCAGTTTATTTTCAGTCATACAGCTATTTCATTTTTAAAATAAACAGTGATAGTGGCTCTTACAATATGATAAACAATCTGATCCATGGGTTCAACTTCCTTCTTCTAAGCTTTGAACATTCAAAAGGCAACATTGTTTTAGCAAGTTATCTAATTTACGTGAGGAAATCAGATGCTAACCATCAGGGGTTTTTTAAAGTGGCTAACTGATAAGCTTTCATCAGCCTTCATCAGCTTTTATCAGTATGTTTTAAAAAGAATTTGGTTTTTACCTCATGTCACATCATCTAATCATCCATTCATATGTTTATTTATAGTTTAGTTAGTCAGAGAATCAGTCATTCTTCATCAGTAAGTGTTTTATCCTGGTCAGGGTCATGGTGGATCCACATCCCAGAGATCATGTCATATCAAATAATGTTAAATTGATGTTATTGGAAATGATTTGGAAATGTTATTCATTGTCATAATTCATTTAGTGCCCTTTATAATATTTATAATCTGTAAAGTGAGTGAAGACTCCCAGTAGATTATTATTGTTAAATGACTAAATGGCTCTTGCACATTCTTTGGGGCAGTGAACCAAAATATCCTTCCTTCTCTGTTGAAAATGTTCCGTATAACAGATGGTTTTGGTTTATTCTCAGTGTAATGAAGTGTTGACATATGAAGGTAAATTATGGATAAAGTACAGTCCTAACACAGGATCCTTATAATCAAATGTTACCATATTAATCAAATAGGTCAATTCATTGCATGCATGAGGTCTATAGCCTTGGCATTACAGCTGTCAGCATTTACATTTCTATTGCTGCTACTGAGGTTTTCTTAATAGTTTCCGGACAGCATATTTTCCCACTTTCTCTTTAGAAGTGAAGATTATCTAAAGAACATGGAAAACTAATTAAAGGCATCTAACAGAGTCACCACTTCCCCAGTTAGAACATTTCAGGCTCTGTCATTTCCATTTCAATTCTCCTGGAAAAGATTTTCTTCCTTAGGCTGCCAGACATGGCATACTGAGCAAGACCAAACATGTCCCCAAATAAATTGTCATAGAGATAATGCTTTGGTTGATGCTATTTTTGATGGACCAGCCTAAAGCTACATGCCATTATTAAAACACAGCCATGACTGAATGAGTGTATCTCATTTCTTCCAGATAAAGAAATATTTTGAATTGGAGCCACTGGCAAGAGGAAAGAGATGGATCCTTGAAGGAAGCTCAATAAACAGCATGGAGGCTGTGAGGGAGAGCTTCATTCGGCTTATCGGCCTTTTGGAAGAGAAGGAGCTGCAGAGTGTCAGGATATAATTCAGGACACAAGTTCAAAGAAGAAAACTAAAAACATAAAAACAAAACAATTGTCCAGATAGACAAAACAATGAATTTGTGCATCTGGGGAGTGTTTTATCTTAACTCTTCTTCAGAAGATGTTTAAATCATTGAACAGAAAAGACAGACATTGACCCTGAAACTCCAGCCATATGAGTTATCACAAACTTTAGGTCTGGAATCAGGTATATATTTTTTGTAATACACAATTCTAAAATATTTCAATAATCTTTCTGTCAGTAGCCAAATTGTATGTAATCAGAATGCAGTGAAGCATCTGTAATGTGAATCATTATGTAATGTAAAGTTTAATGTACCACAAGATGCAAGTGCTTATTTTTGTCACCTGTTTCATGCATATTTGAAAGTATATTAAATTAGTTACTGTTGTGTTCACCATTAGTACATATGTATATTGGTGTAATAAGTTCTAAGTTACTCAAACACAGATGCCTTGGTTATACTGTTCATTTTGTTGTTTCCAAAGACGACACACCCCTTTACTAGAGAAAAGCCTCGGCTGTTTCAGGTTTGGTCTGGAATACAAACTCTATCAATCAGTGGCTACAACAGCTGCATTTGACAAGTCCCTGTCCACTTGTCTAATGCCTTCCAACTGTCTATGTGGACCCCTCCCCGTCTGCCACCTCGTTTCCTGAGCACCCTAACCCGATGCTTCCCAACAGTATTATACTAATGACTCTCTGTAAATTTAGATTACTGACTTTCCACTGTGTGCTGTTTTATTTACTCACAGGTGTCTCATGAGACCTCTTTAAAGATCTGCATCAGAGTTTTTTAGACCTGTGAGTCTTCATTTCAGCACAGACATTCTGCATACTGAGCTATTTATAGCTCTAACTATGTGATTAATGCAAGACATTATGATTTTGATACTTACTTTAACCCATCATGTTGAATAAAGATGGCTTAATGACAAACAGTTATGGCCACATAGCTTTGTTTCAATGAATACTTTTTTGGTGTATTTAAGGTTGATTTGTTTGTCATGATTTTAGAAAAAAATATCTTTCTTGAAAATCTGTCTTGCACATGCCTTGCTTTTCTAACAGGTTTTCTTTTTTTTAATCTACAACATTCAATACTGCGTTCCTTCATAGTGTGGATCCTTTAATCACCAATAATAGTTATATATATATATATATATATATATATATATTATATATTAATAAATTCAATAGGAACTTCATAAAAGTAAACCGCTACGCTATTTACTCTTTGGAACTCCTTTCCTCCAATCGCCTTCCCATCCTGATTGAACCAAAATTTCATGGACCTGGACAGATAAGAAACTACTGATCTACACTACCTCCGCTGCATTTTTCTTTTTTCTTCCTTTTCCCTCCCTTTTCAAATTGCCCATGTTGCTTTAATACAATGTGTGTCACACAGGTTGCCCTAGCGACTCTTTGATCCAGTTTTTCGCCCTCCCCTACGTCTGTGGCTGATGTGCCTCTCCAGTCTGCTGCCTGAGAAAGACCTGTGCCCCTTTCCCTCTTTCGCTCTCTCTTTCGGTCTGCTTCCCTTTGGTCACGCCGAAAAGCCCACCCTCAAAGCGGAGGAGGTGCGACAGCCTCAACCTGCTAGAGAGAACACACGAGGGCTCTTTTCTTCCCCAGTGAGGCACAGTGTGACCATGTAAACAGGATCGTGAGACCCTTACACCACTACACCATCATTTTTGATTCCTCTCAACTGACAGGAATGCTTACTTTCTTTAAAAATACAAAATACGACTATAATTACAGGTTTGAAAAAAACTAAACTAGACAACAGGGAAATCATCAGAGTGTAGAAAAGATCGTAGCAAAATCACTGGCTTAAAAAACATTAAAATGCTAATTTTACACCAGTGTCACACCGAGTCATTTGCATTTTAACCAATATATCTACAACTTCAGCTTGAAGAATTCACACACTGTATTATGTAAAATGTCTATACAAATTCCATAATTTGTATATAATAATAAATAATTACACCAATATAATTTTAGAGCAGAATAATATGTAAAATATTTATTTAATATTATTATTCACACTAAAGAGTAGCATTAAAACGCCTTTCACGATGAGCATGACTTGCTTTAATTGTATTTGCATTTCATTTTATCGCTGGCACCAGCTTGGTCTAGACAGAACTTATTTTTAGCAGTCACTTTGCATCTGAATTCAGCAGCACCAGCGCAGTGATTTTTCTCTCATTAGGACCTGTGGAAATAAGGGATAGGCATTTCGCTTTGATGCCAATTTAAAGACTTAGGCTCTTTTCCCAGTTGTGTTTACCCAAAGGCAAGGTTATCCCCCTTTCCACCTCCTCCTCTTCCCAAATGTGGCTATCTGAAATGGTAATGTATGACTCTTGAGGGAATCTTTCTTTGTTTACAAGAAAAACAAAAATGGCCTTTTTGAAGAAATGGTGGATGTTTTTGCTCTCCCTTCTTCCATCAGTGCTGTAATCCCCAGCTTTCACAACCTGTTGATGGGACTCACCCTGGTGGAAATGCAACAGATGTTCCCCTGACATCCATCTGGTCCTTGTGATCCTTTTTCTTCCTTTTTTTGTGTGAGATCCTGTTCTTTTCCATCTTTGTTTTTTGTTTGTTTACAGTTTCCTAAGATGCTTGGCCGTGTTGAGTTTTTGATTCTTTATACAGTGAGTGTCCTTTGAATCACAGGATTAAAAATAAGCAAATAAGACCTTCTCACCCAAGATGATCGTGACAAGATGTTTTAGAACAAAAGCCAGCCAGTAAGCTCTTGTTTGTGTTCACATATTTTTGTTGTGATGCATAGGGGTGTATTTACATGTGACCGGGGTTCATTTAAAACCGTTTTTCTAAGCATGCCAGGGTTCCTCAGCATGGCATCCCCCCCTCTGGGGAAACCAAACAACATTTGGGAGGTATCTGCTGCAGGGGGAAGCACTGATAAGGTAAAATGTAAACTTTAGGCACCAATGGATTAAATTGTATATGATACCATAATAACATTAGTTGTTTACGGCGTCTTATGCTGCGACACCTTATGCCCTTTGTTAATCATAATGGTAAAATAGTAAGATACAGAAGTTTAATGAAATGAGACTGTGCATCACAGAAACTGGCATTCAATACTGTAACTTGCGTAAATTAATTTATGAAATGTATTTGCTTCGCAGTGCATTAACACAACATCAAAGCTAATTCAAGTGTTAATTCATTGTGTCTGGCTAAGTTTGTATGAGTGAAGCAATACACAAAAGCAAGAAATGTGTCATGTATATTAAAAACTTTCAGTAAATTTATTATGGCACCACATTGCGAAGTTTGCTACATACAACCAGTTACAGAAGGTGTGTGTCTGATTTTTGCGGCTGCTTTGTAGATTTTCCGTCTTTCCTGTCTCTTCCTTTTCCCCTCATCATACGACATGATGATGGAGTTGTGCATCCCAGGTGGCCTCCTCATCAAAACACAAGAGATTTGACTTCTTATTTCGAGCAAACATCACTCACTCTCTTTGTTTGCCAAAGGAAAATATGCGGCAAGCATTTGTCCCGAGAGAATTGATCTTCCCGCGTCACCTACCAAAAACTGGTCTGTGCCTCCTGCCGTCACAGAGATCTATCAGTCAAGAGGGTGTGAGGTCTGTTGAAACAGACTGTCCAGTAGTGGTCATTACTGCCATTGTATATCACTTACGCATGGTGAAAGATACTCAGATGACTGTAGGCTGATGTCCAGACACAGTGGGAAATAACTTTCCGAAAGTGTTTTAATCAACAAACAAATGAATGAAATGTTTAGACCATAGCATTTCCTTTGATAAAGTATGACCTTTATCAAAATTTTTTTCTATTTGTATTTTACATTTTTTATTGTTTTTCCTAACATCACTGTTTAAGTGTGTAATAAAAAATACTTCATATGACCCAATGCTATAAATCACTTGTTTTATAAACCAAAGTTTGCAGAAATGTTGTCAATATTGCAATAGCAACAAACTTTATGTATATAATTTAAATAACACCTTTTGTACAGTTAAATGGAGTTCAAGGAGTGCAGGTTTTAAAAAGTAATAATAAAGAAACAAAAAGGTTGTATATATTCTACAATTTTCTATATTCTAAAATATAACTTTTATATTCTATAAAAAATGTAATGCAAATAAAGAAATATTTTTAAAAGGTTACTTGAAATAAATATTAAAAAGTGTGTAGAAAGTGCAATAATCGTAATTATATTGTCATAAAAATGTAACATAGCACAAAAAATAAGGGGGGGGGGGGGCTAATTAAATACTAAAGTGAAAAAAATATGTATTTACCCAGCAGAAGTAATATAAAAATGTATATAAAATACAATATAAAACTTAGTTTTAATGTACATGAACTTACAATCCATATCATAGTTTTCAGAATATACTAAAACACTTGAATATATTATTTATTGTATTTGTTTGATTGATCATGTAAATGAAATGTTGCACATCATCAGAAAAAACCCAAATATACATAGTTTAAATTTAAATATATATATTTTTATTTTACATTACAAATTACATTTCAATAATCACAGCTCCTTTAAAAATAATACAGTATATATAGGACATGAATCATAATAATGTGCAAAGATTTTGAAGGACTAGGTTTTTTAATGCATGTTTGGCTTGTGTTTTAATGCTAACTGTGTTTGTGTGTTTCTAGAAAAAGAAATTTCAAGAGTTACACATATAAAGTTAGATATTAAATACTAACGATAAACACTTAATAAAGGCAAAGACAAACATGACGAAAGAGGGTTTGTTTGAAGAAGGCCTGCAGCATATGTTTGAAATTACCTCCCAGATGAATTTTTTATAAAGCAGCATACCAGTGAAATAGAATTTATAAAGTTTTGGTTCAAATAGTGACGTGATTTCAATAGTTTCTTCCTATTTATAAAATTTTTCAGAATTGTCTGCCATTTGGTTTCGATTATAATTTTAAAAGTGTAGTGGACAGCGCCATGGTTCTGAAATTGTACTTTTATTTTGCAAATACTATTGAATTTTTTAAGTTTGTGTTTTGAGGTAAACCTAAATCACTTAATAACATAAACATGGGTTACTGAGACTTCTTTGTGATCTTTTGACCAGTTTTCCCAATAAGCACTTCATAACTTTAAAACTATGGGCTACTGTATTATGCTATAACATATAGACATTGTCAAGTACATTTTTAAACTTGGTTACATTCCTTTTACAGCTTACCTTAGGGGGAAATTGACATTAAATCTAACATTAATTCATAATGAAATTATTAAAATGGCAGGGAAACCAATTTGTACCAATTTTAACCTGATGAGACTAGAAGTTTTCCGAAACATTTTTATAATGTTTGGATTTTTAATATTCATATATTTTACTTAAAGCAGTTTACTTGACATATACACATACCCTAGAATATATTAATACAACCTAATAGATTTTTACATGCTGGAAAAAATGTTTCTGAAAATACTTGTGATTAAGACTTGCTGTTTTCAAAGAAGTGCATTGAACAAAGCGACTGGCTACAGAAAATGTGGACTGTACTAGAGGACACTTAATTAATCAGCTGCAATAGTGTTGTAAATATTTGATTACCCTTCAAAAAATTGTTCGTTTGAGGTCTGCTAGGGCTCTGTTCCAAGATCTGTAGGTGGATTATTTCATTAAATCCAAACAGTTTATACCAGAAAGCAGCCTCTCTTATAACAGTGTGTGGGGAGCTTGTTGCTCACGAATACAAACGTAGCAGATGGCAGAAAAAAAGTAACTTTTTCATCGTCACTGTCTGGTAAACACTGAAAGTCTCTCAGGACAGAAAACACCTGCACCTTTGTTAAAAAAAAAAATTTTCAAAACTTGCTCTGACCCCAACAAACCAAAACGGTTTCATCTAAACTTATAATGAATTTGAATGAAGTAAGTCATCCAGAAAAAAGCATCCTCATTAGAAATATTATGAAAAAGACAAATGAAGTGACAGACATCCTCACAAATACGACTTGAGTGTAGATTATATGAAATTCTTTGCAGAGAGTTGTTTTTTTATTTCTGGAACGAGCCAAGGTAAAGTGATGATTTACCATTGCAGACATGAGACAACTGTGGTTAGAGAATAGACTTAGTGTGGCAGACAAAAAGGGGGTTTAGTGGGGCAAGGATTAGGGTTAAACCTTGCAAAGGTCAAACCAGGAAGCAGTTTACATTCACAGCTTGCTTTGGTGAATGTGCCAAATTGAAAAAAGCTTGCATTTCTTATTTTTATTGCATTTTGGCTTGTTTTCTTGTTTTTTAGTACAACTTACTAAAATACCAAATACACAAAAACTAGATATTTTACTCATCGTGTCATAGTGCATGTGCAAATCAGAAGCAGCTACTGAGATTGATGGAGGAAAATAAAAACCATTAATGTTCCAGGGAAGGCGAGGGGGTAAGGTGAAAAAAAAATACATCCTTGTTTGGACGTCAGTCCATTACATGGCAAAATTCGCACATTCATTCACACCTGGTTGAAATTTTTAAAGTCACCAGTTCTCCTACTCATTTTGGGAAACTCATGCAGACACGGTGTAAACATGTAATCAGTGACCTGAGTTTTGGGACAAAAAGCGATTTACAGTTGGACCACATGATCAAGCATTGTCATGTAACTGGTCAGATTTCTTTGTACATCTGTTGCTTTTATGTGACAAAACAAACTTTTTTAATAGCACATACTCTGAAAAAACTAAAGCCATATGGGTAATATTGGCCGGCTATAAAGGATCTCACACAAATTTCACAACTGAAGCCAAAGATAAAGTAGAAACATAGTGATATGCTACTATGTCATGAGTCCATGTGTGAGATGAAGATCACTTAATAATTTTCTTATTTCCAGTGTGTTCCCATCATGTGCAATCGAAAATACATTATGCTTTCTATAACACATCCCCTCAATTATCATTTTAAAGCCACCTAATCAAATACAGTATACAGAGTTATTACTTTCTGTCCAGTTCATTGTTGTGGATTTACAGCTGTGTGTCATTGAGCCTGATGGACAAATGGTGGGAATAATTGAGCTTCACAGAGCATCAAGTCATCCAATCAAACATGCCCTGTGCTACAGTTTTATTTAAAAAGAAATCAAATGTTGTTAAACAGCTGAGCGAATCAGATACAGCAGGTTGAGACACCATACCGTCTAAAAAAGTTTATATATTATCTAAGTTATAGCTGTATTGGGTTAGACAGTTAGGTTACCTTGTATTTAGGCATCCAGTTTATTTATTTATTCATCTCAATTCTCAATTTGATTTGACATACATTTCTGTATATATCTACTTTCTTTGACCTGCAAAGTCTTTCTATACCACCCTATGTTTTTTTTTGTTTTTTTGTTTTTTTTTAAAGCAGCGCCTTCATAAGACTATTTTGGTCCCTTTAAGTACCTTTTATGCATGATAAAAAAAAATTGTTGTTCTGAGAATTTGAAGTATTTTTAAGTACCTCGAAGATACTGGTGTACTATGGGAACAATTACAGAAAGGATTTGAATTTTGAGATGTCTGTTGCACCAACAAAACCTGGTTTACAGACAAGCGAAAAGTTAACTAAAGAAACTATAGAAATTAAGAAACTTTTTCTACAAAATTGACACTGTTTCTCAAGCGTTTAAAATGTATCAGACTCATAACACCTATGCCATTTCACTGTATTAGTTCACTGAACCTGAAATAGTTCTATAATACGATTTTTCTTAGTCTTAGGAATTTCTCTAAAGGGTCTCACAAATACGTTAATGACTACAGAGACGTGAACAGGCCACAAGATCTTCAAGCACATCTTCAAGACTGTTCCACACACGCAAGATTAAGTAGCAAACGTGACATCCAAGACCAATCGGGCCACCCAGGAGAACAGCGACCAGCGGAAAGGCTGTCAGAGCCCCCCCTTTACACCATTAATCTTCAATCCTCTCCCGTGCTGCCAACTCGCATCTCCTTCAAAATGCAACATGGGGCAGAGGGGGGAAAAAGAGAGAGGAAGAGAGCGACAAAGAGCGAGCGCAAGAGAGGGGAAGCAATTCTGTTTTTTTCCTTTCGAACACCCATAGATTAACTCTTTAAGGGATAATGGGTTACCAACTGGTAGCTTTGTTTCAGTGTGGTGGTGCAGAAATTCAGAATTTGACATAAGAAAAAAGATTAAAGACTTTTTCTCAGAAACATCCTGCTTCTATAGAAATGATGTAAAGCACTGCATCTATATTTTTGCAGATACAACTTGTTGATATATATATATATATATATATATATATATATATATATATATATATATATATATATATATATATATATATATATTTTTTTTTTTAAACTAAATAAAACACAAAAACTAATAGCTAGGAGTTTAGATTTACACTCACCAACACAGTAATTCATATATATACATATATATATATATATATATATATATATATATATATATATATATATATATATATATATATGTATATATATCTGAATGTCATAAATATTCCATTCTAAAATTTACATTGTATGATGGAAATCAAACCCAAATGCATTTCCATCCAAGAGACTGAGAGACCAGTCAATTACACCCTCACTTCCTCTATGGGTAAGTGTTGATGAATGAGGTCTCATTAAAGCTAAATTGAGATTCCGGCAACTGAAGTGCAGGAAAGTCCCTTAGACCCTTCAGCTCTTTCACTGATCAATAGAAACTTTGATCTCATCCTCCAGCACTTTTAGGGGCCAGACGCATACAACCTTATTCCAATGAATGGTAAAATGGAGGAGGAAGAATCCTGGGGACTGATAAATAGCGGAAAATGAGTGTGTTATGACATGGCATGCCTTCAGTCCCAAGGGGGGGCTTTCTTGCTTCACTCCATCCCTGAGAACCAAGAAGGAAACCAGCCATCTAAAAGTGAGCCCTTTGAAGAGACCCGGACTCAGATTAAGTGGCCTTGGATGCTTTCTTCTGTTTTTTTCTTTGCAAGGACCCCTTTTTTCCTCTGTTTAGGGGGTAAGAGGAACCATATATTTGTCAAGCTCAGGCGCCATGGCAATAATAGCAATTTGACAAATTAGTGATGGACCGTGTTATAGGAAACAACATGGGAAGCTTAAAACAACATTTCTTAAATATGCATTAGACTGATTTCTTTAAAACGTATTTTTAACGATGGGCTTATGTCAATTAATTTATACATGAATACACACCTGAAAGCAAGGCCATACAAAAAGGCACAATTGCTTTTTATTTTTTTATTTATTCATTACTTCTTTTACTAAGATACCATGCCTCTACAAAAACAAATGATAGACGTAATGACAAAATATTTCAGAAAGACATTATCAATAGATCAGTTACAAGATGGTGTGATTGCTATAAAAATGAGCAGCCACACAGGTCTACAGAATTCCCTGAAAATAATGTCTAGTGCCTGAGACAGTCATTTAAATTAAACAAAATATTTCTGAGTAATCTGAGGTTGTGATCTTTTACAGTCACAATCCTACTGTTCAAACAGTAGAGACATTATTTAGATGTGTAAACTACTATTTCTTCTATTTTCTTTTTTTTATAAATTAACATTTCAGTTTATTGGAGCCACTTAACTTTAAATTCCCACTGACAGGAAATATAAAGCTGACATTTTTAACCACTTTTATTATATTTATTGTTTAATATAATTGACCAGACTAATAATGAGAAGAATTGAATAATAAATTCAACCTATGAAAATAATGGGTTGTGATTACGAGCAGTGCAACACAGTACATTACAAACACAGTACAAATCCCGGCTCCTGCTTTGGAATTTTTGTGGTTTGTATTAGTGATCCGATATTTCTGTAATTGTACTATTTATTTTAAGAGACCTGTTTTAAATACATTTCCATGTCACATTTTTCCTGCTTAAATTTCCACTCAAATTTCATTCACAGTATTTTTACCAAACATTTCAAACATCATAACTCAAATATTTGTGCTCAAATACCCAAATGACAATCCAATCAGTTCTGCTTCAGTGCATCCAAACATTTTTATTCACTACATTTAAAACACTCAGTCAAATCCAAGCCACAATCATTTCTGCACAAAAGACAATTTGCCCATTAGCTTTATTAAGATTATTCGAAAATACTGAGTCATGCAAATATGTTGTGATTTTTTTATTTAAAAATTATTATTATTTTTTTTTGTATTTTACTTTCAATAATACATAATGACATTTTACTTCTAAATAAATACTTTTAAAACGTATACACTTTTCCCCAAATATAATAGTAGGACAAATACTTTCCCATTTGCACATAAAATTAGTTAGACTAATAATCCCTTTTGTCTGAAAGTGGTTTATGATGTAATGTGTTGCTTTCCTTACTGCCATACAAACATGCTCCTGTAACATTTACATTTTTTTGTTGGACAAATAGAAGCAGTTTGAAATTAGATTTTTGTCACTGACGCAATAATTCAGAAGTAATTAAATAAATTCTACAAATTAAACATTTGGAAAAAAAATTGTGTTTTAAATTGAAATATAAAAAAAAACGAGTGTGCACAAGTCTCCACAGCCCTCTATTTAAATGTTCTGCAATTGTGTTTCAAAATTTACAAATGAGTCTGTATACATATAGAAAATGAGGTGTGACACATTAAAATCTATGTCTATCTCACTATAATGACCAGTATATATAATATAATATATAATATAACATAATTATATTGAAATCTGATTTTTGTAATAAGATTTCGAATCTAATATTTGAAATGATCTTTTTTATGACTCGTTTGTTATTGTTTATGAAAATATGTACATTACTGTGCACAACTCAAATGAAGAAGTTGGAATATTCAACAAATGACTTCTTCACAAGGAAACAAGAAGAAGAAGGCAGGAGAACAAATTAAAAAATGGGTTGTTATATGCTAAAAAAATAAACCATGTTATTTTCAGTCCTACTGTAATTTAGAGCAACAAACATGCATCATTGTCTGACACGGTTTAACACAGAGATGCCCAAACTAGGGCTAGCAGGCCAGAGTTGGCCATAAATGACTTTTGATTTGGCCTGCGATGCCACATATGAAAAGGGAAGATTTTAATTTGATTATTAAATTAATTTCTCATTGTACTGAACTTTCTCATTGTTACTCATTGTAACAGATTACAAAGTAATGTTTTCTATGTACAGTATGTATTTATTCATTTCTAAATAATATTAAATCACAAATGAGAGGAACCATAGCAACATTAATCTGAATATAATACAGTTTGATATAATGCAACTTTCAAATATACTTTTTGCCCACGGTCCTCAATCAAGTTAGATTAATAGAAAATTAATAGAAAATAGGCCATTAATAGAAAAAAGGTGTGGGTACCTCTGGGCTAAAACAATTTTGAGATTGTGGATGTCTCCATTCCAAAATTGAATAATTGTTTTTAGTTTTAAAGATTTTTTATTATTAAACTATTTTTGAAGACTTACTTTAGGAAAATAAAAGATTTAACTGAGGTAGGATTAGGAACATTTATACCCAAGGCGTAAGATATATAAATATATACGGTATATACCTTTTGGGCTATAACACGTATTTGTGTAAAATAAAAAAATCTAAGAAGCAAAAAGATTTATTGTTTGGAAAATATAATAAAGTATAAATACCACTATTCTAGTACATACATAGTAACAAGGTACAATATACATAGTATATACATTGTACAAGTGTTTTCCATCCTGGATTGAATTTATAGCCTTTAATATTAAACTATATTAGACATCACATAACTCTAAAGAACTGCAAAAAAATTTTTTTGTTGTTTTTTGTTTTTTTTTTGTAATTGATTGAGATAATGGACTGAAAGTAATGTTCATGCTCATGAAACTATGCTCATACTTCTCCAGTGGTTTATTTGATGCTTCTTGAATTTTTTTATTGAGGTGTTTGAGATCAAAAAACTCTAAAAATACAACTTTATTATCCCACTTTTTAATATGCGGTTAGAGTTCTTTCTCATTTTAGGAGAGAGTCATTGCTTAAACAAATCGCGTTTGCTATATTTTTTTTTGTCCTCGACTGGACGCCGTAGAGTTGTTTCCCAAACCGTCAACATGGCGTCCTCAATGTCACTCTTGTCTGGCTTGGGCCGAATTTG
This sequence comes from Silurus meridionalis, assembly GCF_014805685.1. NCBI lineage: Eukaryota > Metazoa > Chordata > Actinopteri > Siluriformes > Siluridae > Silurus > Silurus meridionalis. The sequence continues at coordinate 11,991,657 of NC_060910.1, forward strand.
TTTTCGCCATTCAATTGCAAAAACACCATTAAGGTAATAACGAGCGTTTTTAATGATTGTATGATGTATGTTTAATGTGATTATTAAGTTATTGTTTATTGATTTTAGCAAGATACTAAGCTTCGGTTAGCATTATGTACTGCTGCTTTATAATGCATTCCTGATCGTATTTTAAATTCATTTATTTTTTATTTTTTACAAAGTTTAAGTTTTCAATCTGTCCAATTTGGTAATTTAGCAAGATTAGTATTTGTGTCTGTTAAGTTAATAACGTATTAAACAGTTCTGACTAGCTGAACACGCTATCAAGCTAAAAGCCTTTGAACAACAGTGTAAAGGATATGCTTTACTGCGTTTACTTTTACAGTATTTACGGTAAATATATGACAGAGGGTAAAGGGCCTTGCTCAAGGGCCCAGGAGTGACATCTTGGCTGTACTAGACTCAGAATGAAATTGATCATTATAGGGACAGACACATAAAACCGATGTACACAGTGATGATCAGTGTTGCACATTCTTTTCAGGGGTATGTAGATAAATACGTTGTCAAAAAGACACCAGATTCCATCATAGCCTGGTATATATGCATATCAAAACGTGTTTGTTTATAAAAAAAAAGAGAGAGAGAGATGACAAAAATACAAGATAATCCATATAGTGAAAGAGAGTTTAAACTAAACTGTGTGCACATGGGACATACGATGGTGATCAGCTATTCGTAATTGGAAACAATGATGATCAGTGATTGGTGGTTGGGAACAGTGGTTATTGATTGGTTGTTGGAAACAACGGCTATATGTGATTAGTCGTTGGAAGCAATGATGATCAGTGATTGGTTGTTGGAAGCAATGATGATCAGTGATTGGTTGTTGGAAGCAATGATGATCAGTGATTGGTTGTTGGAAGCAATGCTGATCAGTGATTGGTTGTTGGAACAATGATGATCAGTGATTGGTTGTTGGAAACAATGGTGATCAGTGATTGGTGGTTGGAACAGTGGTTATTGATTGGTTGTTGGAAACAATGATCAGTGATTGGTTGTTGGAAACAATGATCAGTGATTGGTTGTTGGAAACAATGATGATCAGTGATTGGTTGTTGGAAGCAATGATGATCAGTGATTGGTTGTTGGAAGCAATGGTGATCAGTGATTGGTGGTTGGGAACAGTGGTTATTGATTGGTTGTTGGAAACAACGGCTATTAGTGATTAGTCGTTGGAAGCAATGATGATCAGTGATTGGTTGTTGGAAACAATGATCAGTGATTGGTTGTTGGAAACAATGATGATCAGTGATTGGAAACACTCGGCTCATACAAATGCAATTAGGCTTTATACACTAGTGGTGAGTCGACCAAACATGCGCTATGAAGTCATATACCTGGCAGCTCTGCGCTGAGCCGGAGAGTCGTATCCCGTACAGGACAATCAAAAATGCAGATTTACATTACATGAAGATGTACAGCATTCGGCAGATTCCATTATTCAGAGCCATTTACATTATCTCTTTTATACAACAAAGCAGTTAAGTGCCTTTCTCAAGAGCCCGGCAGTTTCTCAAGAGCCCGGCAGTTTCTCAAGCGCCCGGCAGTGGTAGCTAGATTATACTGGCATATGAATTTGCCGCCTTTTGATTAGCGGTCCAACGTTTTATCCACTGGTCTACCACTTCTGTGGGTTGCTGTCACTTGGCTCTTTATTATAATTAGTAATGTGGGCTAAAATAGACTAACCGTTCTGCATCAATGTTACTATGAATGACATTATGGGTTCTTTTTTTTTCTATTTGTACTTATTCATCAGAAATCCTGTTAATGTACAGTAGAACACAGTACAGTAGAAATGTAGTTAGTTATATTAAATTTGTATGTTAAAGGATATCTTTATCCGTAAACATATGCTTAAATATGCTTATGTAGACAAATAGCTGTTATGTCTTAAGTAACTTTAGTAACTGAGTTATATATAAGCAGTTGTCTTCTGCTCATTATGAGTCTCTTTCATAAGTGATAACGGTCTGGTGTAGGGTTGTTATGAGGTCATGGTTGCATGGTTAGTCACAGTGTATGATAAGACAGCTATCTTCCAATTTACTTTTTTCAAATTATCATCTCTGTTGATACATTGATCGGTATAGGATAGTTTTTCATCTATCACTGTTTATTGTTTTAACCTGATTAATGCTGTACTCTAGTGATTCTCATCCAATGTGTGCCTAATCTTTTGGGTTGTTACACTCATAACTAACCACAATAATGTGCGTTATATTGCAATGATACATATTATGTGATTCAATTATTACATATATAATGAAAATGTTACTTAACTCATGATAATGCAGAATCAGTGGGTTCTTGAAACACTGCGAGTGAAACAATTACAGGAAACTGGCCTACGCAGAGGTGGTCATTTTTCAAACCCCACAGATTGCGAAAATCAGTAACATAATAAAATAAGAATAGAAAAGGTTTCATTCTTTCTATGGAGCCCCAGTGGTTTGGGACCCCTGCTCTAAACCATGCTCTATAAAACTCAGGCTGTGTGAACTCCACTGAAAACCCTTTGGGAGTGTAATGTGCTACATGTTGCAGTGCTCTCACTGTTTGTGTTTACTACACAAACCACAGTGTGGTTAAGTTATTATAAAAAAACTACATATTTTGGTTATTTCTTTGTCATTCATTTCTACCACCAGCATTTTTAGGTTAACATAGATTCCATTTATTCACTCAAAACAAACCCAGCCTTTTTATTTCTCACCATTTTCCAGCATTTGAAGTCACAATAATGCGATCCAGTGCAGAAGTGGTGGAGACACCAACAGTTGGCCTCAAAGTCCCAGAATGCAGTGCAGCTATATGGTTAATTACAGGATGGTGATTGTGGTTTCAGCAAGAAAGTTGAAGCTTTGGAACCTGAACTGTTTGAATGTAAGAATAATGATGTACGATATCGCGACAGACTAATGGACTAATACACTGGTGCATCACAATTTATTTATTTATTTTATTATTATTTTTTTTAAACAAAAGTATTTACTTATTTGTAGTATTTAGAATTTACACTACACACTTTCCTGTTAATATGCACGATGTAGTTACATTCAGATAAGCATAGAGTGTGAGAGTTCAGGGTGACCACAGGGAGAGATTAACCTGAATAAGTATAATAACACAGGCATAGTTTAACTACAAGTTCAGCAATTATAATAGAAGGACAGGAAATATTCTAGTACCTTATTTAAAAACTATATATAGATATGTTTTTCAAACTAATTAATAAGCACATGAACGCTTCACAGATTTTGCGCTTTTTCTTATATGCTGTCACTAATTTTCAAGCACATTTTAATGTAAAAAATAGCCTGTTTTATATTTTGCTGTTATAATAACATCCACCCTTCAGAGAAGATGTTCCACTAGATTTATTTGGAGTGTGGATGTGGATTTGTGCCCATTCAGCATCAATGTTGTTAGTAAAGACAGGTACTGATGTAGGTGAGGTGAGGAGGCCTGGGGTGCAGTCACTGTTGCAATTCATCCCAAAGGTGTTCAGTAGGGGTGAGGTCAGAACTCTATAGCAGGCCACTCAAGATCTTCCACTCCAACTCATGCAAACTATATGTTCATGGAGCTGCCTTTGTGCACAGGGGCATTGATATGCTGGAACAAGTGTGAGTCTCAAGTGAAGTCAGAATTTAATGCTAATTATTATTATTATTATTATTATTATTATTATTATAAAGATCTGCAGATTAATTTGTTTACATTGATCAGATTAGGCAGATGCCCATTACCATGGTAATTTGTGAATGACAATTGTGCCATTTTTACAACTGTGCTGTTGAGGCCCGTTAAGGGCCTTGCTCAGGGGCCCAGCATTGGCATTTTGGTGGCAACTCTAAATCTTCCAATAACATGTCTGGCATTAGCTACCGCTTCCACTGGCAAATGGGTTAAGGTAAAGCAAGGACCTAAGAGTTTCTGATCATTTCTAAAAACAGAGTTCCACATTCTTAAACTCAATGTGTTTAAACTTCTGCCTCTACGCTTTTTTTTTTAATATTCGTCAAACACTATTTTAAATACTTTTTTGTGGGATGAAATGGCAAAAGTTCACTGTGTAATTGCAATCTAAAGACCACATCTCTGCCTCACTAAACCAAATAATGGAAGCTCGCATGTTCCTGCTGCCAGAAAGATCTGTTTCTGCCAGGAGAGATGTGAGAAAGGTCACCGAGGCTTTGCTGGCATTAGCTTCTGTTTCGTGACAAACCGTCTACCACACGTTTTTCTCATGCAGCTGTTCTAGGAGACTCTTGCTCCAAAACGCTCCGGTGGTAACCGTGGGTCGGTGAGCTGACATAAAGTGCCGTCTGTTGCTAACTGGCTAATGGGAGCGTGCCAGAAAACCAGCAGACAGAAGTAATAGGAGAGATTCAGCATGCGCTTCCCTCTCCCTATTCTGCCGCAGCATTGTGGTCTCCTTTGTTTACTTTAGTGATTATTTTTCATTTCAGTCTCATTTTCCCCCTTTCAAACTTCCTGTCTTGCAGGTCAGTTAGCACATCAGGATGTCTGGCGCAGAAACAAGGCCAAGAGTCGCAGCTCATCACAGTGGATGAGAAACTGGTAAGAGTGAACATGCTGTGTTGATTGGGGGGGTGTTCAGCTCGGGTTTCATTGTGTGTCAAGTTTATTTAAAACAAATGTCTTTAGGCACGACACTACAGGTAGAATCAGCAACTTTGGGAGTCAGTTATGTCAAAGTAGATAGAAATAGCTAAATAGAAAATTGTAAAATTTGTGGTGTCAAACTTACACCACGCTGACTATCCTACTTTCCATATTTCCATTGGGACACTTTTTTCATTGTTTCATTCATTTATGAACAATTAAAAAAACGAGTTTCTAGTACGTTTTTTTTTTTTTGTTTTGTTTTGTTTTTTTGGGTTAAACTATTAATAAATTAACAAACTGTTCTAAAGCCTCATTCCAGAATGTTTGCTCAATTAAATCAGTATTTCATCTCTTTCCTGATCCATTATTAACACAAACCCACCCATGTTCATGTTGTTCTTAATGGAAGTGTTGATTCAGAATGTTTTTTTTCCCCCCCTTCTTTAAAAAACACAAAAAAACAAAAAAAATAGGAATTATCCATCCAAGAAAATGAACCTTTTTTTAAGATCGAAGAAAATCAAAACAAAGTTCAGATTTTCTGGTAAATAAAATTAGAAATAATTACAAAAAATACTTCTGCACGCTTTCAACACAAACATGCTGTTTGCCATTTGCGCATGAACTTTAATGTTTCCATTATTTTGCATTGACTTCTTTTCCTTTATTTCCCCACTCATTCTTGGAAATAAACTTGCAGTACATTTGATTCTGGTACATTGAGTAAATGGGGAATTCTGCAGATCTTCACCCTGTGGCTTGTGCCACTGTTGTTTTGTAAGAGGTCATGAGGTTACCTTGCCTCACCTTTATCATGGGATGTGCTTTTCTGGTTTAATAGTAGTGTCTGCCATTATTCTCATTATTTTGTATTTTTATGTTTTTGTTCTTTGGCCAGTTTTGTAAATGATTTAGTAATTAATTAAAAAAGGATTAATTAAAGAGCTGTGAGTCGACTGATAAATAAATGTAAATTAAGTAACGAAAAATTAAATAAATAAAAATCCACAGCTGGACAGCTTTCCATTGACACTTATTACATTTTTGATAAATATAGCAGTGTAGTGATATATGCACATTTAATGTATTTTTTTTTAATTAATTTGCATAAAAAGTTATGATGAACTTGTATACAGTGTCTAATCATTTGAAAGCCTTTAATTCACAGTAATGTGAACAGAAACAGTTTAGTGAACAGTCTTCAAATACCGTTTGTTGATTACTTTATCATTTGTGTAACTGAGGAAAAATAACCCTCCTGTAGTGGGTATTTTGGTAGGTGCATTTTGAGTCTCTTATCGTGTCTGAGGCTGCCAGGATGAGGGCTCTCACTTCAAGCTTGGGGCCACTCAGATTTAAAGCCGATTAAGGGTTCCCCGAAAAGAATGGAGTGAAAAGAGAAAGCGAGGAGGGGAAAAAAAAGACGGTACAGACAGTAGCGGCTTCGTCTGGTAGGAAAAGGCCGTCTTTTTCCTGTTGGTCGCTGAGCTTTCATACGCATTGTACTAAGGATGGATTGAAGAATGGGTGTCTCAGACATGTGTATGGTGCATACAAACATTTCCTGACATGCCTGAATACACTATTATTTATTTTGCAACAATGATTTTTATAGAAGTCACCATTATAATGTTAACCTATAAACCAATGGCATTAATGTCATTTATATATATATATATATATATATATATATATATATATATTACATTAGTGAAGAAAAAAAGAAAAAGAAAATATATAATATAATTTATTTTTTATTTATTATATATATTTTTTTTATTAATGAAAATTGTGTAAAATTGTTCAAATTGACTAATTTGCCCATATACCTTCTATTTATACATTTAATTACCCCATATACCTGGGATTATGTAGTACTGTTTCACTTTAACGTTTCATGATGTTACGTTTCATACTTGACACTTAACTATTATAGTAGCAAGTATTTAGACAGTCATTTACCCCAGGTTATGAATGAAAAAGGATTGCGTAGTGAGTTAATGCATCATTAACGGCTATGAAACTGTTGAACAAACACAGGAAGTATGTGCATTTTTACTTTGATTCAAAGGAAGAGAGATGTGAAGGCAATGTAGGTTGTGAATGTTCAAGTTTCAAGTTCAAGATAATTTCTAAAGCGCTTTTAAGGATGTAAGAATTGTCGAACGAAAATGTTTTAAATATTAGTAAATTAGTGATAAGCAAACCTGGAGCAACTGTGTCAAGGAAAAAACCCTTAGATGGTATGAGGAAGAAACCTTGAAAGGGACCAGACTCAAAAAGGGAACCATCCTCATCTGGATGATATCAAGAGTGTGATGTAAATCATAAAAACAATACAAAACACTGGAAAGAGAAAACTACCACGAGCACCATTACTGGGATAAGGGAAAACAATCACAATACTTGGGAGAGTTTTATGTTACAATATACAGTATCTCACAAAAGTGAGTACACCCGTCACATTTCAGCAACCATTGTAGTATATCTTCTCAAGGGACAATACTATAGAAATGAAACTTGGATATATTTTAGAATAGACAATGTGCAGCTTGTATAGCAGTACAGATTTATTGTCCTCTAATTCAACACACAACCATTATTGTCTAAATAACTAGCAACAAAAGTGACCACACCCTAATTGAACATGTCAAAACTGTGTCCAAAGTGTCAGTATTTGGTGCAAACACCATTGTTGTCCAGCGCTGCCTTAATCCCCCTGGACATAGAATTCACCACAGCTGCACAGGTTGTTGCTGGGTTCCTCTTCCACTCCTCCATAATGACATCACAGAGATGCCTGATGTTCGACACATGGCGCTTCTTCACCTTCCGCTTGAGGATGCCCAACAGGTGCTCAATAACGTTCAGGTCTGGAGGCACACTTGGTCAAGTCAAGTTTTTGAAGGTAAACGATGTGCATTTACCCCTGATGAGCAGCCATGGCGACTCTTGCAAGGAAAAACTCACTTAGATGTTATGAGGAAGAAACCTTGAGAGGAACCAGACTTAAAAGGGGAACCCATCTTTTACAGTCATTTGAGGTTATGGAACCAGGAGCTACTGAGCAACTCATAAATTAGCTCAACATTTGCGATCATTATAGATCCTACACCAGATTCTCCGTGCCAGAGCGTTTGCACACTCAAAGAGGTCCAATGTCCAAACTCCACATGAAGTGGGATCCAATTGCCACTGGTACATCTCTAGATGGTTCAGGATGTTTGCGGGGTCAGCATCTACTTCTTTAAAGGACCACAATCTTCATAAGGTGGGACGTGACTGGGGCTGGCACAACCTCAGGGTGCCTTTGGATAGGTAGAGAAAGAGAAGCAGTGTAAAGGAATTAGTGTAGCTGCTGTTCATAATATTAACAAGCACAAGTTGATAATGTCCATGTGATCAAATGTACTGGAGCACTTTGTCACTTCTTCACCTTCACTTTCAGCTTCAGCAAGGCAGGGTCATCTTGACGGTGTGTTTGGGGTTGTCATTATGTTGGAAAACAGCCGTCTGGCCCATTTTCTAAAGTAAGAGCATCATGTTCTGCTTCAGAATGTCACAGTACATGTTGGAATCCAGGTTTTCCTCAATGAACCGCAGCTCCCCAGTACCAGCAGCACTCAAGCAGCCCCAGACCATGATGCTACCACCACCATGCTTGACTGTGGGAAAGACACAATTTTCTTGGTACTTTTTACCCGGATGTCGCTACACATGCTGGACACCATCTGAGCCAAGCCAAAGTTTATCTTGGTCTCATCAGACCACAGGACATTACTCCAGTAATTCATGCTCTTGGAAAGGTTGTTTTCAGCAAACTGTTTGCAGGCTTTCTTGTAAACCAGAATCACGATGGCCATGCAAACCGACTTGTTGCAGTGTGCAGCATACGGTCTGAGACTGACAAGCAGACGTTCCGCTTCTGCAAACTCTAAAGCAGTGCTGGCAGCACTCATGGTTCTGCACCTGACACACATCACAAGGACTCAACTTCTTTGATGGACTGTTCCGAGTCGAAATATTTAGTTTTTTTTAATACCAAAGCATGAACAGTAGTATACACAATATGGAAAAAAGTATTGGGACTTTTCCAGCCGCACATGGTTTTTTCCCAAGCTGTTACCAGAAATTGTTGGAGAGACACAATTGTACAGGATGTCTTTGGATGTGCTAGCATTACAATTTCCCCTCCCTTGATCAAGGAGACCCAAACCTGTTCCAGCAGGACCCTGTGCATTAAGCGAACTCCATGAAAATTAGCTTAACCCTACTGAACACCTTTGGGATAAACTGAAACACAGGCCGCACCCCAGGTCTCCTCACCCAACATCAGTACCTGACTTTCTTATGCCCCTAATGAATGAGCACAACTCTCCACAACCACGCTCTAGTGGAAACTCCATCTTCCCAGAGGAGTAGAGGTTATTATAACAGCAAATAAGGACTCAATGTGGATTGGGATGTTAAAAAAACACGTACTAATCTTATGCTCAGGTCTAGAAACTTTATCTATATAGTGTAGGTTCACAGATTCCTTTTTGAAAGCACAATTTTCATGAAAAAAACAACAGATGATTCGCAAAACATTTTTAACGTCTAGACGGTTACTCTATTATAATGTGTAACCAAGGACCTGTAAAACAGGTGGTAGGCAATATCTTAAGTGGATTATTTAAATAATGAAAAGGCCCACAGGGCATGCTATTATTGGAAATGAATGAAACTTCCAAAAAATTCTAAATATACTTCTCATTATAGAAAACATCTTTATCAGCAATCTCACATGTTCGCACATAAATCAATTGCAAAGTGTCAACTGTGCAAGTTTCTATTCAAGCTCTTTCTGTGGAAATGCCACCGTGTAGGAAAGAGCGCATTAATATTATCTTGGGATTTGCCTTGCAGCTTCTATTGTCAGAACCTTTCTTAAAGAAAATAAATCAACACCTTCTGACCAATCAGAATCGAGGAGAGTTGAGGTTTCCCTTAGACGTACTTTCATGGCCTCTCTCTCTTTTGCTTGCTTCTAAAAGAATGTAAACAGCTTTGGCAACGTCTTAGAACTTGAACAGCTATCTGCAACCTTTCCAAAGAAATGTAAGTAGACTCCACGTCTTTGTCTGACCAAAACACATGAAAGTGGAATTTCACAACGGACTAAAAAAAACGTGCAAAGCCGTTGCCATGCGCTCGTGTGAAAATGCTTACATATGGAGAGCTCTGTGAGCAGTTTGAAACGTGTGGCATATCAAATGATGGCAATTAAAGACCTGCGTGATTGTGGCTAAGTCCTGGCACTCTCTCGCTCTAGTGCCTGCCCTGGCTTGCTTTTGTTCATAATTACTGTTTGATTAAGCATGCTGTGCTGTGAGACAAACCGCATGGCTGGCCACCGATACGCAGCTTTACACGGAATGTCTGATCAGTTAACAATACGCACCTAACGTCCCAAAGCAAGTTTCGTCACATACTTTGTGTCTGAGAAAGTAGATTTCTGAACAGCTGAAAAATGGCCTGTGACTTCTGACACTTTATTACCTGCTGTTTCAGGATACAAAACACTAAACAGGGCTTTAAGGCACAAATGCATATGACTGTTCTTTGAGTATTTATTTTTTATTTTTTTAAGTAGCTATAGACTAAAAGTTTTAGGCATTTGTAAAAAAAAAAACAAAAAAAAACAGCTGTAACATAAAATGCTTTTAAAAATCGAAGAGTTATTTCATTTTGATCAATTACCGTATTTTCAGACTATAAGCCGCTACTTTTTTCCCACGTTTTGAACCCTTATTTGAAACTTATTTATGAATTTTTCCTGGGTTTTTCCCGGTTTCACAAACTTCAAGCCAAAAAACTGAACCCCATAACATTAGACCAATGAAATTTCCGAACGGAAACGAAAAAACGCACCTCACCTGTGTTCTGAGCTGCACGGCATCGGGAGAAAAAACTTTTTTTTTTTAAACGCACGACGATGCCGAAAGATAAACTCAGAGAGAAATAGTTGTGAAAGGAAGGAGGAAGACAGTGAACAATTACTTTCTTGGTAGGCTACTGTTTAGATACAAGCTGTTGTAACGTGTTGAGTCTGGGTGAAGGGAGAGCTCGCTAACTCCAGTTACAACAGAAATCATATAAGCACAGGCAGGTTTCCAAAACTTTCCAAAGAAAACTTTCCAAAGAAACTTAGAAATGAGCATCAGAAAATAATGACACAATCCTCGTCTTGCACACACGCAGTAATACCGGAAAAATGCAGTGCCAGGCTATTCCCAAAATACCGCTATGCTCCTAAAGGAAGCGCAACATATTTCACCCGTTACACCGTGTGTAACGTGTCTTTCGTTAAAGCCTGTATAAAGTTCATTAGTTTTAGTGTAGACACTGAGGCTTATAGACAGGTGTGGCTTATTTATGTTCAATATAAAAATATTTGTAAAATTCAGTGGCTTATATATGGGTGCGCTTTATAGTCCGGAAATTACAGTAACAAAATGGAAAGTAAAATAACAGAAGAAAAACCCAAATCAAATCAAACTTGAGTGACCACCCTTTGTCTTCGAAATTGCATAAATTCTGCTTGGTATATTTGCACACAGTTTTTGAACAAACTCAGCAGGTAAGTTGTTCCAAACATCTTGGAGAATTAAATCACAGATCTTTTGTGGATGTAGGCTGCCTTAATGTCTCTTCATATAATCCCAGACTCCATGATGAGATCAGTTCTCTGTGGGGGGCCAAAACGTTTACTTTCAGGACTCCTTGTTGTTCTCTACACTGAAGATAGTTCTTAATTACATTAGCTGTGTGTTTGGGGTCATTGTCCTGCTGCAGAATAAATTTAGGGGTCTATCAGACACCTTCCTGATGGTAATACATGATGGGTAAGTATCTGCCTGTATTTCTCAGTATTGAGGGCACCATTCATCCTGAGCAGATCTCCAACTCCATTTGTAGAAAGCCTGTGTTCCATTGTCTCAGAGGTGGAGAGGTTTAAACATGTAACAGTGGCTTGCTTAAACTCACAACATGCTGATCACAGAGCACTGTCCACTGAATCGAGCTGCAAATTCTTAGTCATTGAGCTTGTAGAAAATCTCTCGTAAGGCCTTCCTACAGGATCTTGAAGACTTTCAACCAGCTTTCAACTCACTTTGAAATCTTAAGAGCCTTGAAAAATGAGCATGTATCTCTTATTGAGACAGACAGTGAAAACTAGATGCTGGTTTGTGCCAGCCTAGTGATTGGGTTGCAGTGATTTGTCCTGTGCTTGTCTCATTAAGCGAACAATTGACCATTGGTGACAGTCAGTGTGTTTGTGCCAGTAACCCCTGACAGAGTTTAATTAACTCAATGTAGGTTTCGTTGTTGCCTCACGCTCTTCTGAGAACCTACAGGGCTCGATCACATAACTCGTGACGCATGTGAAGTTTAAACTCATGCTTCACTTCAAAGGAAAGCATTGTTTTTCGCCAACAGAGGATTTATTTTTCTGCCTGTTGCATCGGCTTGCTAGTCCAAAGATGATTTCTGTTAGCATGGCCAGTGATTTGTCCCTCTTTGTCATAGACTTTAAAAGATTCAGGAACAAACTGTTCTTTATGGGTGTCTTGAGTCATGACAAGGAGAAATGTGAATTCCATATTGCAGAGATGTCTGTGGATTTACTGGCTTCAGCTTGGAAGAATTTTGTCTACATTGACCTGTAGACTCCCTTCACTCCCTACACAACACACTCACGCACATCTCAAGTGTCTGTTTTGTCTAAGTCGTTACTCCTACCAGGTGCTCGTGCGAACATTTCAAGGCTGGACAACTAGGTCAAAGGATATGTCTCTTTGAAGAGGACCTTACAAGAGGCTTTGTGCATTAGCCGTTAAATAGTATTTCATTTACTTGCACTCAAGAGAAAGTGACCATTAAAGCACCCTTCAGCGCAGGTCAACTTTGTGTGGCCGAGAAACGGAACCTGGTCCGACCTGCGCACTTTCATACTTCATACTCTTTTTAACCTCCTAGCATTTTATAAATTTTTTTTGCAAAATACTGGTCTTGATTTGTTTGTCAAATTTGTGGACACCTAACCAGAAGATTGGTGTGTGCTTGTGGACATTTGTGCTGCAAGGATGTCAGGTACTGATGCAGGGTGAGGAGATCTGGGGTGCAGTCAGCATCCAATTCATCCCAAAGGTGTTCAATAGGGTTGAGGTCAAAGCTCTATAGCAGGCCAATCAAGATCTTCAACTCCAGCTCATGTGACAGTGTACACTTCAGCTGACCTGGACTCCATATGTTTGTACACAAACCTTTGGTGCATGATGATTGCTTTCATTTTCAATAGGGATCTAGAAATATTGCAAAGCTCACGAAAGTTTTCCAAATTTGCTATTTAGTTTGAAAAGCTTTGTTGAATATATGAAGATATGAATAGAACAGATTTATTCTTTCACATTTTTCAGAAGGAAAAAAGTCATGTGGGCACTGGAATTGATCTTATTTTGACAGATTTGTTTTGCTCAGGCACTAATCAGTAGGCACCCACTTTGAATTGTACTGCTCTCGCATGTGTGGAACGTACACAGTTATAATTCTTGCCTGCACGCAATATATATATATATATATTTTTTGTAGCGCACCTGTTCGGGTTATATTTCTCTCACGCGTGACTTTTCAGCTCAACAATGTTGCCAGAAGTTGACAGTTCATCAGAAACGGTTAGTTGTTATTTACGTGTGTTTTATATTAGTAACGAGATGTAAATAAAATCCTGATTTACTCTGTCTTGATGGGATGTTCGCATTAGTAGCTGAACTGATTTCCTGATATGTATGTTTTTCTATTTAAAACATGTAAAACTTCCCTTGAAAATGTTTCACCAAATCTGTTTATTTCCAGTTGTTTCGAATTACTGAAATAGAAAGTACCATTTTTTATTATTTTTTTTAAACATCTTCAGCACACACATCCTTACCATTTCTCCTTTCATTTCACCTAATGTTCTTAAAGAAGTTACTTCCTCCACACCATTTCACTTTAGAACGTCAACTACTGAGGGGTTTTTATTTATTTATTTTCTTGTATTTTTTTAACCAGTGTAAAATGATATTTTTTTTCTCACGTCCTCAGTCATTATCGCCCTTATCTGAAAGCTGCGTCACTCCTGGCATGTGAGGTAATTTTCATGCTCTTTGCTAAATATTGATGCGCACATATGGTACAGTTTTGCCACATAATGTCGCAATGACTGTTCTGTTCCGAAAAGTACAAACCAGACAGATGGTTTGCAAGTGTCATTTAAAAAAGGAACACTGTTTCAACAAGACACGTCTTGTGAGCCTTTTTCCATCGAAGTTGCCTCCATACAAACAGGTGGCATGTGGTTAATAGCATGCGGAAATACCTCTTCCCACACTCACACACACACACGCACATACACACAAACAGTCTGCCCCACCCAGACTGCTCAGTGTAACGTGAGAATAGATTTGACCCTCAGTGCCAACTGCACCCTCCTTTCACTCACACAAGTAGTACATGTTGTTTGTTTCTATTAGTGACCCCCAGTACGTACGATCCGTTATTAGCGCACTCCTCTCACTTCAAAGATGGCCAGCAAGGACGCGTTGCGCAACAGCCGACTCGGACACGACTCGGCTGGCGAGGTTAAGGGTCAGGTTTTGCTTCCTTTCTGGAAGTCTGATGCACGTCGACTTAACATTATATGACCTAGTGATGAAATCTGTCAGCGTGCCAGAGAGGTCAATCCCCATCCAATAACATCCTGATTGCATTGGTGCTGAAAGCTCACTTTTCAAGTGCGCACACAATGCGTGTGATTGTAAAGGACTTAATATTTTATTTAGTGTTTCTTCTCGTGTCCCTCCCACTCCACCACCACCACCACCCCCAACCCCCTCGGGTGTCTCGGGTTAGTTATGGCCACGCTCTGGACGTGATTTTCTGAGATTTTAAATACATTTAGGAAATGATTGTGAGGATTTTTACTCTGGTTTGATGACCTTTTTTTTTTTTTTCTTTAAACCAGTCATTTGCAGTTTTTTTTTAATTATTTTTTTTTATTAGAACCCACCCCTAGATTAATAACAGGAAACAAATTCCTCCAGGTGAGCAAAGTGTTCATGTAATAAGCAGGTGTTATTTCCAAAGTCTGGCAAGAGATTAAACAAATGCTTAAAAAAACGCACAGATGATGTTCTCTTGCGTGCCAAACTGGATCAGTTAGCGATCATTCATTTGCTCCTCTTTGGAGTCTTTTAGTAAATTTCCAATTGATATTTTATTTTTTTTGTGTAGATGTTATTCGTTTTTTATTATTTTCTTTTTTTCCACAATTGCATTCAAGGTGAATTTAACATTTGAGATCTTTTTCTCTCTCTCTCTCTCTCTCTCTCTATATATATATATATATATATATATATATATATATATATATATATGTGTGTGTGTGTTTGTGTGTGTGTGTGAGAGAGAGAGAAAGAGAGAGAATGTCAGTGGGGTGTATTCTCCAACTAAGTTATGTGAAATCATTCATCTGAACGCTGATTAAATTACACCTGGGAAAGGCATGAAAGGTTCCACCTGAATCTGATGGGAATGTCTTGCTATCTACGTTCTCATATATTATTTTCGACTCTGCAGCCTGGCCCAGAACTTTTGCCTCGGGTCGCCGCCACATACGCTGCTTCACAGGTCCGGATTCCCTCTTGGGCGCACTCGGGCCTGCGATTGCCATCAGTGGCGTACAGTCGTGCTGCTGCTTCTGCCACGTGTGTGGTGCTCCAGAGCGCTCGTCTCGAAGGCAGCTGTATAAACTGTACTTCACTAACTTCATTGGCAAGGGAGCTATTTACCTGAGTGTTGGGGATGAGTGAAGCTCCTGCGCTGGGGGATTCCCACAGCAACCGAGCGTGTCCAAAACACAAAGCTCTTCTGAACTGCAAAACATATGCTTCACTGAATCTATTTTTTTGGAAAGTAATGCACCAGTGCTGTGTCTAACTTCAGTACTTATTTAAAATGTTACTTTTTTTACATAATGATTGAGACAAATGTTGTTAGTGCTCTTCGGAAATTCCCAAAGTAAGTTTGACTTAGTGGTGCATGTGTATTTATTTATTTATTTTTCTGTTCCTTCAGATTTTTTGCTTATTATCCATATTTGGGGGAAAAAAACAAACTTATTTGTAGGAGCTCAAAGTATAATCTGCCTTGTGAGTTTGAATTTTTACAATGTCACATGAATTCATAACTAGGAGTCAGGGCACACTCAGGGGTTGATGTCTCCTCCATCATAATGACGCGCAGTATATGTGGTTCTTCTTTTCTTTCTCTTGAACTTGGAGACGTGTTTGCATGCACAAAGCCAGCTCCATGAAGATATGGTTTACATGGATTGTAGTGGAAGATCTTTTGTGGCCTGCTATAGAGCTCTGACCACAACCCTGCTGACAGTGATGGACAATCCACAATCGGGAGAGCGCATGCTCTGTTTCAAAACTTGTTTTAATTGGCACTTAGTGGTATCTGTTTAGCACGAACATACAGTTTAGCAACAAGCAGAACATCTTAAATGAAATAAATAATAGGAGAAACTCCTGACTCTCTTGCTACCACACCCGTGGCCTTATTTGTTTAAATCCTTTGAAGTAGTTGAAAAGAAGGTTTTAAGCTCATGATAATTTTATTAGATTTTAATCAGTGTTTGAGTCATTAATATCATTCTATTAATAGATCAGTGTGCTAAGAGTAACAGTCTTTTCACATAAACCGAGTTGCTCAAGTAAGAGTCTTGTGACAAATGATAATAGGAGCATTATAATAAATCATAGTACTTTGGATGCTTAAACATTTGAAGGCAAATACGTTTTCAACTTGAACTCAACTTCATGGTTTGTGTACTTCGTTCACTACTGCCTACTGAACATTTTAGAGATTAAATGGAATGCTGCTGCACCCCAGGCCTCCTCACTCTACATCAGTACCTGACTTTACTAATGACCTCATGACTGAATGCACAAAATAATCCACAATCACAAGATTTTAGGCCTTAAAAAGTTTTAAGTTTGCTGTTCTAGGTCTTAAACAGGTCTTAATTTTCTCGATGTCCATGTAACGCTGCCTCTACTGCTCATTGAAATGCTCCCGCAGCACTTTGAAACGTTTTTGTTTGTTCGTTTTCGTAGTGTTTTAGTTCTTTCTTTCGCAAGTCCAAATATAATTACTGCAAATGAGGCCAACATGCAACAGCGTTCTGTTATTGGTGTGAATCTCTTTCGGATTGTACCTCAGACTTAAAATGGAAGAGTGGAAGTTATCATAGCAGCAAATTGGGGGACTAAATGTGGAATTGGATGTTTAAAAAGCACGTATTGGTCATGTTCATAAAATGTATGTGAGACCCCCCCCACATGAGCACCAGTTCAGAAATATGCAGTTTACAAACATTTACAAAAAAGTTAGTCATATTTTAGCTGCCATTCATTGAGCTTCAGCATCCCATTTACTGAAAAGCTTTACTTTTCCTAGATATGATGCAATACATTATGTTGCATCATTATAGCCCTAATATGGTTCTAGATAGCATAGGAATATTTTCAGCCCTATATTTTTCTTCATACTGTAAAACATGGGGTTACTGCAGGATGTATAGTATTTAAGTGGCTTGAGCCGAGTGCTTGGAAATACACCAGCGGCAACTTGTAGCAGATTTTATGGCCGTGTACTAATCAGTACTGTTGCCATTCAGTCATGTTAGTATTGGGATTTTAGGTAGCTGGATAGTGTTGTTGAGCTCTGATGTCTTTCCCAGAGCATCTCAAAAGTCTAGACGTCCAACAAGAGTCAGTCTGTACCTGATTTCAGGTGCTTGGCTCGTCCCCCTCTTTTGAATTTCTTCTCTCGAGTTAGCCGACGTGCTCGTCCCCTCATCCTTCTCCTGACTGACTTGCCCCCTCGGTCTCCGTGTGAAAGGGCTCCCATGCGCTTTATTCGGCAAGAGGTGTCAGAAATATAGACACGCTTTTATGTGACGAACACTTTTGCCAGCTTCCCCCCCCTTCGCTCTTAAGCCTGGCATTCTGTCTGCATACCAGGGATTGTAGGGCCCCGTGAATAGTGTCAAACTTCATAGTTCTCATTTTGCTTCCTGTACATGGCTGAAGAAACGTGCAGCGTTTTTTCCCCCCTTTGTGGTTCCTCTTATTTTTTTTTTTATTTTTGCACACCAAATTTTTGTTCCCCCCCCTTTTTTTTCTTTCTTAAGAAGCACCATATTTAAGCCACCGTCTCCTGCTTTGTGCACAGACCATTGTGCTGTCGTCTGTTGCAAGGATCACCCTCCTAGTTTTTGTTGCTCTAATGTATGCAGGCATAAAAGTCTAGACTACACTTTTTTTTTTTTTTTTTTTTTTTACATTGCAGGGGCAGTGGAGTGTGTTTTTCAATTTGTGCACTGAGAACGAGTGTGTTGTTCTGTACGTTATTTCTCTCGCCAGCAGTTTGTAAATATCAACGCTATAATAACGTATATGTCCTGTTAATTCCGTAGATTTTTTTCTTTTCTTTCGATCTTGCTAATTCCATCGATCTTATACCAATATTTGGAATGGCATATCAAATGTTTATGGGATTCTATACTGTCCCATGTGTTTGGAGAATCGCTGTAACAAAAATGGTCACAGTAGCGTGTTATATTTTGCATTGGAAATGAGTTTGTATTGAGCATCTTTTGCAAAAGTAAAAAAAATTCTGTTAAGGTTTGTAAACTCTGAAATATCTTTTATTGAGAAATGTATAGGGTCCAAGCCCAAACAGAGACATTAACAACAAAAACATGAATTTTTGTAAATCTAGGCTCACCCCTGTAACTGCACAAACAAGTCCTTATGGTACTGTATTTGACCATATGTTATTCTATACATCTGAATGTTATGCGGAAACTCCCCACACACCAATTCAACCCACAGATCTCGCCTGAGAGCCGCTTTTACAGTGAACATACGGGCGGATGACGGACGCTGATCAAAATTTTGATTCTTTGAAGTTGTAATAGCCAATGATATGTGTGAAGGAGAATTGAAAGGGGAGCTGCTTCTGAGAGTTGGAACCTTGGGTGGCTACCGTGTGTGTGTGTGTGTGGGTGTGTGTGTGTGTGTGTGTGTGTGTGTGTGTGTGTGTGTGTGTGTGGCCAGCTTCCCAATAGCTCATTGCCTAATTCCTTGAAAACTCAGCACAAAAACCTTCAGCAGAATTTGGTTAGTCATAAAGTAACCCATGTTCAGGCTTTCTGAGCAAAATAACTGAATAATGACTTAAAGGACTCCAAAGGTCTTTTATTTATTTTTTTTTTAATAAGACAAAAGGCTTAATTTATTGTTTATGCAGAAGGATTTTTTTAATAAACATGACCAAGTTTATTTTATTTCAGGAAGTGTTTTCACTCTTAACACCTTTAAAAACCAGGTTTCTGGCCTGTGACTGGAACCCTGTGGTGAAAAAAAAAATATATCACAATAGGCCGTCTCGCAGCATTTCAAGTGTGAGAAATTAGCTTGTCTAGACAAAGTGCGCGTCTACATTCAAAAGGAAATATTTGGGCTTTTATGCTCTTTAGGTGTAAGTGTGTGAGGCCTGCCAAGCTCTTTAATGCTTTTTTTTTTTTTTTTCTTTCCTTCTTGGCTGCCTACCATGAGCTCCAAATCACATTTCACCAAATGTAGACTATGGGATGTTTTCGCCAAAAATATGTTTACCTTCTAAAAACTGAACAATAATCATCTTATTATTTCGGCTTCTCCCATTAGCGGATCATCCATCTGCAAAAAACACAAAAACAAACTGAACATAATGACCATCCAAAAAAAAAAAAAATCTCTCTCTCTCCCCCTCTTTTTAAATTCAGGACATCACGTCGATAACCGGTGTTCCAGAGGAGCACATCAAGACTCGGAAAGTGCACATTTTTGTGCCCCCTCGCAATGCCATGCAGTCAGGTGTCCAGAACACCAAGAAGTGGAAGATGGATTTTGATACTCGTGAGCGATGGGAGAATTCTCTGATGGGCTGGTCCTCTACGTACGTTTACACCCCAAAGTTTGAGATCCAGTTTACTCTCGTTACTTGTATTTCAAGACTTTTCTAAATTGCATTGTATACTACTTCTATACCTGTGCATAAAGTTGTTTAAAGGTTTGTGCACCTGTCTAATAGACACAATTTGGACTAGGAGCCACACATTTAGTTTTTTCACTGTCACAGCTTTAATAGATTAATAAATACATTAATAAAAATAGTGCAGGTTAAGATATTAATAGTTATTTAAAAATTCTTGAATAACCTTATTTACCTTTATAACCAAGTACAACCCTTTTCATATATGATACATAGCATATAGCATTTTTTTTTTCTTTAAAAGCCCCCCTCCAGTTAGTATTTGTAGCCCACCAGCTGCATCTTACTGTCATACAATTTATTACAGTCAGATGTGGAGAATCTTAACTAATAACTCACTCCTTTCAATTGTCTTTGTGCTGCTGATTTCGACTGTTGCCCAGTACGCATTCCTATTTCAATTGAACTAATTTAAGGTGTGCTCTCATTTTTCTTCAGGGCTGACCCTTTGTCCAACATGGTCCTTACCTTCAGCACTAAGGAGGACGCTATTGCTTTCGCCGAGAAGAACGGTACGATCTGAGAAAGAAGAAACATGTAGATTTGCTTTTATTTGTTCTAATGTAAAAGAGATGTGATCACTCTGCCATCAATCTGTTTGTTTTCTACAGGATGGAGTTATGATATAACCGAGAAGAAAACCCCCAAACCGAGAGTCAAGTCATACGGCGCGAACTTCTCCTGGGACAAAAGGACTCGGAGATCCGCCAAATAGACGATCGGTCAGATTGTTTGGATCGGTCCCTGATCTCTGTGTTTCTATTGTAAAATGTACATTTGATGAGAAATCTAATAAAGCATCCTGTAGTAATTCAGACTTGAAGATTTCATCGTGGATTAAAATTTATGAGGTGATTTTTGTCTTCTTAATGTACAAGGTACTTACACATAAAACAAATAGGAATGTTATCATTTTGACATAACTGCTGAATCACACTGAACACATGCCACACAAGTGGTTAAAAAAAATCTAGTCCCGTGTTCTAGACAATTCCAAAGATTTATTACGTCTTACCGATTGGAAATATGAAACATCTTTTAACTTGTACACAGTGTACGCACCACTGTAGAACCTTGGCATCGACCAGAAGAGTCTAAAAAATTAATTATGCACAAACGACATATATATTTATTTTACATTTTAAAGGTTTTTCCCAACATACATTAACTTGCTTTTTTTCTGGGGAGTGGTACGATTATGACTGAGGTGCATAAGGAGTCTATCTCAGGGATCAGTGTGTGTGAGGTGGAAATACACACTGGATCATATGCCAGTTCTTGACAGGAAGAATCACATTCACACAGAGGAAGATTTAGTGTACTCAACACACCTCCTGGTCTTATTTCTGGAAAGTTAGAGGAAACCAGAGAACCCAGAACTCTGTCGACCTTAGAGCTGTGAGGAGGCAACACTCCTTGTGCCACCCTGAAATTTTATCCAGCATTTATTGTTTCTTAACCCTTTGGAAAAAGCACTGACTTCAAAACTATTAGCACCCCTACAAATAGGAACTGAACAGAATAAAAGCACCCTGTCTTTCCCTGTGTACAAGAATTACTATACAAGAATTTGTGAATGCCGTAAGCAGTCTTTTATCACTAAACTAAAGTTTTCAGAAAATGCATTGCTTGTTTAATTCTCTCTAAATATCTGTGTGCTTTATATTTAATATTTAAGCTTTTCTGTGTCCATCAGCAAACTTCTTACTTGTTGTCTTGGACTTGTTTGTTCTTTTTTCCAACTTTCATCAGACAACACTTTTGACTCTTTAAGAGGATGGCTTGAAAGCTTGCAGGTTTTCATGTGCTGATTTGGTCAACACTTTTTCTGGAATCTTTATATTTAAATATGCATAGCTTTGAACTAAGCAGACATTTATCCATATACTTACTAACAGAAAGTCCCCTTATGCAGGATGGCAGATTGGTGTAGCATTGCCTCTTCACAAATTCCTGTTCCACAGTCCTGGCTTCGATCCTGAGTTTGGGTTACTGTCCATGTGAATTTTCTCTGCCGGGTTCCCTCTGGAGTCTCTGGTTTCCTTTCACCTCCAAGAAACATGCCAGTTTTTGAACTAACTACTTTAGATTGCCTTTAGGTGTGTATGAATGCATGCATGTTGGACTGGTGCCCACCTGGGATAATCTCTGGATCCAGAAATAGCTTTTACTGAATTTTAAGCAAATTCTTTCAATAAGTTTTTTTTGTTGTTGTTGGAGAAATGGTAATTAGTTTACAACCCCCTGCCCCCCCCCGCCGTTACTTGAGTATAATATTTTAAATATATGCTACGTTCATTATAAAATTATTCTTACAATTCCATTTTAGTTTAAGTAGCTATAATCCACCCTACAATAAGATTTGTTTGCAAAATGCTTTTAACAATGGACATCGTGCCAAAGCAGTTTTACCGATTTATAATTTTTAGCATCATAAATTAGTCTCTATACATTTATTCCTAATGACATTGTTAAGGAAAAACTCCCTGAGATGGTATGAGGGAAAAAAAAACCTTGAGAAACCCAAGGGAACCCATCTTTATCTGGATTACACTGAAAGTCCATTTCAGTTTTAAGTTGCATAATTATGAAGGTCACCTCTTCACTGAAGGACACCAGAATGAAATGCTGTTCCTAACTATGGATCTCTGCACTGTTTATGTGGAGGCCTAAAATATACCGAAATAAACTCCAACTCACTAAGATAAAATCACATTCATTTTATTAATTTTTTTATTGTTTCACTCTTCATATCTGTACAAATACCATCAAACTTTGTATATACATATGACATTTACATTAAAAAAATACAAAACTATATATTTATAACTATCTTGTGATGTCAGAAAATAAAAATGTACTTAAAAAAACAAAACAAAACAAAAAAAACAATAAGAAGTGATCATGTTCAATATGTTGATACTCGGTCCTACATCATCACATCGACTCAGACGCAGGTGTTACAGAGCAAAACGTTGGCCATGAAAATTACAAATGCATTGATGGCACGGTTTCTTTTCTTTACAATGAAATGTAACAATGCTGAGTAGCCGAATATAAGACTAAGACACAACAGTAAAATCAGAAAAAAAAGAAAAAAAATCATGAAAGACAAATCTTTTTTTTTTTGTTATCTTGAGAACTGGCTCATGGATGAAATATTACAATTTTGCACGATATAATGAAAATCCATTTGGTCAATTTGAAGAGTAAACAAAAACCTGAAATGTGTCATTTACATTAAAAGAGTGACAGTTTTCTTTTTTCTTCCCAATAAATAAACACACAGGCTGACATGCAGATAGGTGGGAAATAAACATCTATGATAGTAGAACGGATAGCCATAAGCGAATTTTTCTTTCTTTTTTTTTTTTTTTTTTTTTTTATACAGCGAAAGGGGAATGCAATTTACAACTTGCAGAAGACTTGCACACTTTACACTCAATAGCGTTCACAATAAATAACACTGCTTCTCTTTGGACAAATATAGTTCTTCTTCATAAGAATAAGATAATAAAAAATTAAAACCAACTGAACACGAAAACAAATAACATGATCAAGATAGTACGTCAGACATCGTAAAGGTATAAATTATGAAAACACTGCATAAATAAACATCTATCAGACTGAACTGTATGTATACTTCCTTTTTTTTTCGTTGAAAAATAAATTAGCATACACATTTGTACAGTGTGGACATGGTTTTCCTTGCCACAGGACCCCCGACCCCCCCCCACCCCTCCCTGGCTGATGGCTGTTTATCCTTCCAGTATTGGTGATAAATGGACAAAAGCCATGTAGTCCTGGTCTTCTACTTCTTCATCATCATCATCATCATGAACATCATCATCATCATCATCGTTGTCCTCCTCCTGGTCTTCCGTAATGGCTATATGGGAGAATATATGGTAGCTGTTGTATGAATAAAGACCACAACAGCGCAGAATCTAAGTGAATGCTTGTTTTTTTTTTTCTTCTGTGATTGCCATCAAAAAATTTGTGTGTGTGTGTGTGTGTGTACGTGCATGTGTATGGTTTGTGTGTTTAGGCCACAATGCAATTCCTCCCTCACACTTAATTACACAACAAGCTTTACATAATCATAGGAATCAGTACAAAAGCGTTCTGATCATTGAGTGGGGAGGGGAAGGGGGGCATCATGGACTCAGCTCTAATTTCGCAGATTCCTGTAAGAGGACAAAACAAAAAAAAACAAAAAAAAAGTGCTCTTGCGTTATAGAATTGGCTCTTATGGTTTCTTATTTTTTCCATTTCTGACACGGTGCACCAAGCTCATCCCATGCTCTACACTGACCTCAGCAAAACCAGTCACACGTTTGAGGTATATCATTCTACAGAATTCTTTACACTGGGAAATCGGAAGGAAAAAAACAACAACAAAATACACAGACAAAGCAACGGAAAAAACAAACAAAAACAAAACAAAATGCAGTCCTTGATAAGGACTTGGAACCAAACGCGATGTCTCGAAAGACGTTGCTGACATTTTTAATGAACACAATGAATCTTTAGCGAAGACTGGAAGTTCGTTTGGTGTTCCAAGCCCTTGGTATCTGGTAGTAAGACAAGACGTTCACCACAAAGCTACTCAAACAGAAATATTCCTAAAGTTGCTTTTTTCTGCAAAAATGTTTTTAAATCGAATCAAATAAAAAATGCTGCATGTTTCATAAGGTGATTGCAAAGTTGGTCCCTTTGTGAGTGTTAGATTGTGTTTCCCTATTATTATTATTTAACTGGAATGTCACAGATATTACACTGGCCTGATCTGATAATAGCAAAAGTCACTGAATTGAATAGTAATCACTGAATTGAAGCTTTAAGGACCAATATTACAACCACCTTATGCTTGGATGCTCGTACTGACCCTCGTACAGATTGGCATAACTGTTATATGTCGTGATGACAGTGCATTTTGATATGATTGATTACAGCCAAAGCAAAAACAAAACAAAGGACAACAGACAGTATTAAAAATAAAACAATTACACGATTATCATGAAATTAGCATGATGGAATTTACAAGCTGGTGTGATTTGATATTGTACCGTCTACACTGAAAAGAACAATCTCAAATCAAATAAAAAGCATTGAAATTGCAGCCTGTTTGAGTAAATGATGGCAAATTTGAGCAGGGCTCAAACGTTACAGTGTGTTATCTCGGCAAAAAAAAAAAAAATAATCAAAAAGTCAGCTCATATATGATTGTTAGTCATATGAATTAGTAGCTACTCTTCAGTGGTTTTACACAATATTTATAAATGAGCAACTGAATAAAGCCAGTCATGCACTTCCGATGCTGAGTCCTCTCCTAGATCTGGACAGCGGGTTGAGTTGCAATGCATTTTAACGAAGAAAGCAAAGGGGTGGGGGTTGATGCTGGAAGGGTGTGATGGTGGCATTGGATTGTCTTTTTTTTGTTTTTTTGTTTCTTTTTTTTTTTTTTCGCTAGGGGTTACTTACAGTTGCATGATCCTGAATGCTTAACCTCCAGCAGCACGCCCATGGAGCATGCAGCCTGCTTCATGGCGCACGCGCTCGGGTACGAGGTGTTGTCGCTCGCGCACACGGCCTCGTCCGCGCGACTCTCGAGACACGGCTCGCCGTGACAGACCGCGCACCGGCCGCGTCCCAATCGCTCATCCCACAGACACTTCTTCCCTCCGCTGCACTGGATATCATCACAAGATTTGGCCTCTGGAAAAGAAGGGAATATAAACGGTTTTTATGCAGATGACGACTAGACTCACGGGAACTGCAAAAACAGAAAACAGATGCTTTGTTTTGGATCTACATCACATGAGGCAGAAGGGACGAGCATGCTTGTTTAACAGCGCTCGGGAGGTCGAGGTTGCACAAAAAAAAAAAAAAGAAAAAATAGAAGTTACACTCGATTTGTAATAAGAGAGACAGGCTGATGTGGCCAGCATCTGCAAGCAATTAGACACCCACAGGCCTTTCTTTGCAAAATAATAATTGCGAGCCATCGTCGTGGGAGAAAGAAAGGTCAGGACTGGTTTGGAATGTTGGCGCTAGTATCTGCTCCCAAAACTTTTTTTTTTTTTTATTTATAAAAAAGTATTTTTTCACCATGTCACTTACTGATGCATTTGCCCTCGTAAGCCACGCCGATGGATTTGCCCTGCAGGCACGTGGCTCTCCTTAAGTGGCAGGCGCTGGCGTAGACGATGCCGTCATTGCCGCACAGGTACTGGTCGGATGATGTCACCTCAGGACACACGCGGTTGCACGTGACGCAGTAGGCGTTGTTGGTCTGGTCCACGACGCACGTCGAACTGCCAGGGCAAAGCACATCACGGCACGTCTCTGGAGGGAAACAAAAAAGAACAGAAGGTAAACTTGGATAGATGCTTTTTTTTCCTGGTGCACGAGCTGCCAAGTATCTTGAAAATCTCTCTTGAATATCAGTGCTGATTTGAACTGCTTTAAAGAACTGGGAGAATTGAATTTTCTTCTTTTTGTTGTTTTCAAAGTAGGACCTTCAGACTGAAACTGAAGCATTGATGATTTGTGAGCTCCCTATTCATTCATTCATTTAACTTTAGCAAGTGTTTGATCCTGGTGAATCTGGGGAACACTGTCAGGAAGACATCCTACTGTAGGTGGCAGCATTGCAATGCACTACAACCTCACACAACTATACCAATTTAGAATTCCCAGAGAGAAACCAGGGAGTCCAGAGGAAACTTCTCACAGATAGCAACCAGAGGATCAAACTGTGGCACCTAAATCCAAGAAGCTGCAATGCTACCTGTTGCACCTCCCTAAGAATTTGTTTTTAATGGCTTACTGGTTGTTATTGGTGTAACCCTGGTCATAAAGCCACACTCACTTTTGCATTTGCCCTGGTACTGCACCTCCAGATCGGGGTGCCCTTTACACTTTGATTTCAGGAGCGCGCACTCATCACGGTACGTTTTTCCATCCGAGCCGCACACTGGTCCCTTCCAGGTGATGTTGGAACAGTCAGGGGCGCAGACGCAGCGTGGCTTACTCCTTCTGTTCATCTTACACTTCTTCCCTGGTCCGCAGTCCACGTTCTCACACGTCTCTAAAATCCAACAAGGGCAAAAGAACTTAGCAGACTTAATTATGGGGTTGATGTAATTGTGTGATCTGATGGCAGTGACTGGAAAGTGACCCATCATTTAATGCATGGTAATGAGTCACGCAGGTACTTCTGAATGCTTAAAGTAGCAAGTCTTAGGTCAAAGTCTAGACAGTTAATAAATCATTAATTAAGACGCATGCAAAACCGACTTGGGAATTATATAGCTCAGTAACAGTAACATGTGAGCCAGGTGCGTTAAAAGATTCCTGGAACATCTTGGAGATCTTCAGAAATGCCTGAGGTAATCTCGAACATGAATGGTTTCAACAAGACCCGCCCTGAACCTGAATGACTGAATAATACCTAGAGTGTTTATTGTGTTCTCAGTGGCACTCGCACCTTTGCATGGCATGCAATTGGGCGCTCCTCCGTTAAAGATGGTCCAGCGGAACAAAGTGCTATTCGGGACATCCTCCTCGGTCCAGTAGGTGCCCAATCTCCCGCTTCTGCAGCACTCCTCCCGGGTCATGCCTGGCATGTAGAGCACCTGGCAGCGACCGTTCTTCCCTTGCTGGAGCCAGCAGTTCCCAGCTGGAGGAAAAAATAGAAGGAGGGGGAGAGAGAGAGAGAGAGAGTGAGAGAGAGAGAGAGAGAGAGAGAGAGAGAGAGAGAGATGGGGGAGGAGGGAGGGAGGGTTGGGAGGGAAAAAAAAAACAGCCAGTCGCATTAAAGTCTGAAGCCGCTGACCCAGACACAACACGTGCAGTCTGTATTAGCCGCCGCGCCGCCTACTGACTCTCCAGGGTTGCCAGATTGGTCCGACTTGCACCTCACCTGCAGCCGCGCTTAAAAATAAAAAAACCCTTTCTCACTTGGCTACATTATATCCTTCAAGCAATTATTATTAAAATAAACATTTTTTTTTTCCTAAGCAAAAGCCAACTTGTATCCTATAATTAAAATACACTCAGTTGACACACACCCACAAAACACACCTCCCCCTCTCATTTATAAAAAAAAAAAAATACACATAATTTATGTTTTCTGATTTCTTTATAAACAATACACACCGTTACCCCCCAAACAAACTCGACCAGTCTGATTCTTAACGTCCCAGATTTTTCCCGGAATAATCAAACAGCAGTAATTTGTGTTTAATGAGGTTAATGCCGCCCATTTAAACAATGTGAGCACCAGTCTAGACTCCAGTTCCTCAATCTCTCTCTCTCTCTCTCTCTCTCTCTCTCTCTCTCTCTTGTCTGCTCTCCTCACCGCTGTCTCAGCTCTCCTGCTCTCCCGACTGTTAGATTGTTCAGACAAAAAAAAAAAATACATCACTCTATCACAGCGATTCCTCCTCGGAAATGTCCGAATCCATCAGAATCCGAGTTCTGTTCTTATTACAGCCCAGACACGCTTTTCCCTAATGCCCCATTTATTTATTAATAAAGCAGATCCTGTGCCTCGGGGAGTCCATGCGCCAGACAGTCCAATTAAAGCCTTCAGTCCCAGCAGGGTTCATCAAACTTTTCTGTACAGGATCGAGACTGCATTCAAGCTGAGCATAAGATGATATACAAAATACACATCTTCTCCTTATCATCATCATCATCATCATCATCTTGAAATGATGTCTCGGTGGACAGTGATCTAAAAATATATAGGCAGTTAGATCAGACTACAAAAATAAAAATACTCAGATCTAACTGCAAATCATTTTCAAGTCCAATCTGACATTCTTCCACATGATTTCCCTCGGATTTCCAAACGGCGCTGTTTCAATGGTGTGTGTGTGTGTGTGTGTGTGTGTGTGTGTGTGTGTGTGTGTGTGTGTGTGTGTGTTCTTTTATCCCTGTTGTGATTTATATGTAATGTTTTTCAAAAAAATGAAACAAAACTTTACTGTGTGCACACCGGCCTAAGGTCAGATTGTATCTAATAAACAGCCTGTATATACATATAAACATCTCTGTTCTCCTGGGAACACCATCAGACACACCACGAGACGCACCTGTCTCTCTCTCTCTCTCTCTCTCTCTCTCTCTCTCTCTCTCTCTCTTTCTCTCTTTCTAACCAGCACAGAAATGCAATGCATTGCAAAGCAAAAACATGGCAAAAACTTTTGCATGGGGTGAAATCTGCACATTTCTTTATTTTATTTATTAATTTTTTCCTCAAAAGCAATGATCTCAACAAGACACACAAGAGCCAGACAGTAATGTCTTGAAGCATGACATGCAGAAGTTAGTACTCACCTTGCACTTTTTGCTCTTGAATGAAATGACAGAGCCACAGGAGTAATAAAAACGAGCCTGGGCGCAACTGCACGCGCTTTAGCATCCTCAACATGATCAGGAGAGAGGAGGAAAAAAAAAGTAATGGAAGAATATAGACTTTGCTGATCTCTTCAGCGCCCAAAAAAACCCCACTCTAATCTTCTTAGGAAGGTAGTGCTGGAGTGAATGAAGTCTTGAGTAGGCTATGTGTGTGTGAGCGTCAGTGTGATCCACCTCTTTTTAAGTGTTTAAGGGGGTCTCGGGCCGACTGGCTGGTGGGCGGAGTTGTTCTCATTTGGGGGCGGGGACAATTTTTTTTCTTCTTCTTTTTTTTTTAATCCTGAAGTTTTTTTTTCTCCTCTCTTCAGACCTAATCAGGTGACGTCTGCTTGAAACTTTTTTTTTCTTTCTCCAAGTCTGACATCAAAGCTACTAGATGATAAACATGCGGAAGTGATGTGAATCGTAGGCAGATATTCCAAATAACTCAATAACTTAAATAACAAAATAAGTTGTTATGAGCCATAATGATGCTGAGGCTGGAGAATGATGAGATTTCTGTGAATGTCTAAAGCAGACAGCATGAATAGTGATCTGAATGGATATTGAAGCAATGATTGAAAAAAAGAGAGAAAAAAAAAGAAGAGACATTTTGAAGCATCTGATCACTTCGACCTAGTTTTATTTTAATACTAGCCTGAGGTTAGTAACATTAAAACCTTATTACAACTTGAACTTTGGGGTTCTCATGTGGGGCAAAACAATCCAGAAGGCAGAAGCTCAGAGAAATAAAACTGGCCTACATACAATAAGAAATGTTGTAAACATTTCAGAAAAAAAAGTTGTTTTATTTTTCAAGAGAAAAAAGTTTCCCACATGACCCAAAAACTATAAATTATAGCAAAATATCCTTTGGCAAAATAACATATGCAGGAAATAACGTTTCTACATAGGTGTAGCATTGAATTTACAAAACACTGGGATTGAAATTTGAAGAAATGTAATAATAATACATGTGACAATTGATGAAATTTAACTCGACTTAAAGATCATGTTCAATTTCCTTACAGCCGCCTGGCAAAGCTTTTACACTTCATTTCCTATGAGCTCCTATCAGCTCTGCAGTCTGGCCTCGAGAACCTATAATAAAGGACGCTTTTCCTGGAGAAAGTGCGCCCTCTACTGAATGATAAACACTACTACAACACCAAGTACTACTTCAATAAAGTGTCTAATAGTACGGACAAACATGTTCAATAATACAGCATAATGTTTAATACAGAGTAGGTTATATCAGTGATTTAATAAAAAGTTCAGACACACACAAAGAAAGAAGAGGATCCCAAATATATCTATAATAATAAACACTTGATTAGCCATAAACAGTATCCAAAACAGTATTATTATTATTTAAAAAAAAAAAGAAAATAAGCACTAAAAGCATGGCAAAATGAATAAATGAAAAAAAGAGAAGAAAGATATATAAAATGAATTGCAAATAGGAATGATATAAATTGAATAAATAAAAAAAAAGTAAATAAATCAATCAGAGAATGAAGAATCTATTAGTGTGACGCTATATTTAATGGACTTATGCTACTGGTTCCACTGCAATCATTAACCAGGATTAAGAAATTACTAAAGACACATTAATCTAAGATGAAGGAATGATGAAACAAAGAGAAAAGATAGGAAAATAGGAAAGGGAGGCAAAAAAAAACAGAATAAAAAAATGGGAGACTAAGAAAATCTGTCAAGAACAAAAACTGAAATGACAAAGGGCAAGGTGTGAGAGGCAGAAAAGGAAAAATGAATGAATGAATGAGTGAATGAATGAATGAAACAATAAAAAAAAGGCTGGAGAAACTAGTCAGTATTTTATGTCCCTGTATGTCCAAAACTATTTCTTTATCCTAATAACCATGTACCTAAGAAACAACTTTGGTAAGTTATGTTCTGTCTGAAAGTGTAAAAGAACACATCTAGTGCACTCTTGAAATCCCACAATGCAATGCAGTCGATTAGGGTCCAAATGAGTTGCTTAGGGCAGGGTTTCCTAGTTCTTGTTCTGTGCCATAGAAAGTTTCTCTTTCTGTCCTACATTAAAATTGGCCTAGATAAACCAGAACAACAAAAGAGAAAGTTGGCAATGAATTGAGAATAGTTTTTAAGAAACAATAAACATGATGCAAGAAAATCCTCATGCAGTCCTAAAAATCTTGCATCTAAATATTTATCCAGAAACTGAATACAAACAAATATTGTCAGTTTCATCAATTATGAAAGTGGTGATTAATTATTTTAATACAACATCCTGTTTGACGGAATGATTTGGATTGCACTTACAGCGTAAAGTTTACAAGGTTAGAGCAAATTTTAAGCAAATTCCATGCTTGTCTCTGCTTAAAACATCTGGATTTGAAATTAATTCTTGATACAATTTATGCAATAAGTATTCCAATTAAAATCGCATGAACAGCCAAATATCCTCAGCAAATAAAAAAATAATAATTAAAAGAATTCTTATATACTGTATAATGCAAAACATTTGTAGTGTTAAAGCTTTCTGGTAATGGCACATGTAAGATCTATGTAGTTCTGCAATAAATATCACAATGTCTTATGACAATTATCTACAAGATTACCTACAGTTCTGGACAAAATATTAATATCTTAATATCTTTCTCCCATCCACACCACCAAACAATGTGTACCCACAAATCAAATGCTTGAGTAATGTTAAAAACTTTAGAGTAGTGTCGAGTCCCTGTACATTGTGGTGATATTTGTGTTTTACAGAAGGAAAACGCACCAACAGGCAACCACTTTCCTGTGACTATCGTAGTTTATTCTATTCTTCAGAACATGGATTATTAACTCTGGCTCATACTCATCAATGTACAGGGACTGGACACACACACACACACACACACACACACACACACACACACACACACACACACACACACCCCCCAAAACCATTCTGACTTCTTTGCAACTTTGCACATTCCTTAGCTGCAGCTAATGGCAGTAAAAATGCTGCAAAGTATTTTAAAAAATATTCATATTATTTTTACACTTCACATTGTTCAGCACTGCAGTAACTCATTGTACCTGCTGTATAGTCTTTTTTTTGCATTTATTGTAATGTGCCTTTACATTGTTTGAACACTTTTCCACATGCATACTTTATGTAGTCCTATGGGCAGGACTGCTTTATTTTAGTGAGTTCTGTGTTGCTTTTTTGTAGCACCTTGTTTTTGGAGGAAAGTTGTAAAGCCACTTAGCCTGAAGGCTTCATTCACAACGTTAACAGACTCTCTTCCTCCCAGGATATCTGATCCAGCACTAAACAAAAACGATGCACCACTGTGGCCCACTAGAACATGATTAGAACCTGGTTCTAGCAAAAAACATTTGGTTTTGCTGCAGAGTAAAAATCAGTGTCAGCTTTATAAATGCTCAATAATATGGGCAGGAGCAGAGGTGGGGAAAGTGCAGGAGTCATGCTGCTCCCCCATCTGTGCTTTAAGTGAACAGCAAGCACAACTGACCTACTAGAACTTCATTTTAATGTACAGGAAATCATAGCATAGGATGAAGATGATGATAAAGATGATGGAACGAGAAGTTCTAAACTGTTGTCTATACAACATATACTGATTAAAAATGAAAAATAAATAATTAAAAAGATATTCACTGATCGAGCATAACATTATGACCACCTCCAAAAGGAGCCATTCTGACGCAATAGCAATGACAAGAAATGTAAAATCACGTCTCTTGTGATGTTAAAAATGCCTTGTGTATTAAATTAAGCTATGCATACATTACTAACACTCAAAGAAGAAAGTATTTGTAGGCAGAACTACATTAAGCAGCCTAAATTAATTAACATGTAAAATCTTTCCAGTATGAGAACAACTGGCTTAGTGTGATCAGTTGCTATGCTAGATATTACACTTTATAGTCTGGTTATTTTTAACTTCCTGGGGCTCAAACTGTGCTGGTATGTGTGTGTGTGTGTGTGTGTGTGTGTGTGTGTGTGTGTGTAAGAGTTGTGAAAATGTCCTCGTGTTAATATAGATCTCAGGTCTTTATCCATGTACATTTATATTTAAAAAAAAAAATATATATATATATATATATATATATATATATATATATATATATATATATATATATATATATATATATATTACAAAGGATTTACCAAGTACATCTCATTACGAGGTAGAATTTAGAAGATTTTTTTTTTACTTAAAGTACAAAATAAAAAAAGAAAAACATAGGGGGCTGTGGCAAAAATTGGTGTAATGCAGCACTGACATCTAGTGGCACATTTGGGTTGGTAACTTTTTTTTCCCACCAGTCTTGTAAAAATTTAAATAAGATTAAGATAAGATAAGATAAGATAAGATAAGATAAGATAAGATAAGATAAGATAAGATAAGATAAGACAGAGGGGAAATTTCTCTGTTACAGCAGCAAAGAAAAAATAATGCAAATATCTAAAAGAATAGACACATAATATATTATACAGTATATACACAACACAATGTGTAAATACAAATAAGGAAAAAAAGAGACCACCAGGTACACAGGTAACATTGCATGTATTGCAGGTAATATTGCACACAGGTAATATTACAAGTTTTTTAATGTATTTATTATTTTTCTTATTTCTGTTATTGCACGTGTTGTTTAAGATACTTTGTTATTGTTATTATTGCACAGTTAAACAATAATAACAGTGTGTATTTTGGTGACTGGTTCACTGGGAGCAGCTCTGATTGTAAAGTCTAATAGCAGCAGGGAGAAAAGACCTTCTGTATCGCTTCTTCAGACAGTCTGTCACTGAAGGAGCTGCTCAACAATGAAACTGTTTCATACAGGGGGTGAGAGTCATTCTGCAGAAATATTGATAGTTTTGCTACAATCCTCCTTTCTCCCACCTCCTGTACACTGTCCAGAGAAATCCCCAGGACTGAGCTGGCCCTCCTGATCAGCTTGTCCAGAATACACCCTCTGAGTTCTATGATTTTATCTATCAGGATATTATAAAATTAATCTGGTTCTTATTAGGTCTTAGCATTAGAAATGAAGAACACCTGATACCATGTCATTTCTTTATTTTGACAAAAATCAAGAAACTATTTGTAAAAATAAAAAATAAGTTCACATTTGCTACAGCAAATCAGACACTTGACTTAAGATTACTTTGGAATACAGAGGAGTTTATAGCCAACTTGATCAGTGCAAGATGCTCAGGTCCTGTGGCTACAAAACAAGCCCAAATCTTTACCCCTTTACTGCCATGCTTGACATTTGG
Organism: Silurus meridionalis; assembly: GCF_014805685.1. NCBI lineage: Eukaryota > Metazoa > Chordata > Actinopteri > Siluriformes > Siluridae > Silurus > Silurus meridionalis. The sequence continues at coordinate 12,026,230 of NC_060910.1, forward strand.
TTTGAGGTGTTTGTGCTAAAATGCAGGGTTCGATTTAGCCATAAGTGGTGCTGTGCATTATAGAAAAACATCTCCAACTTGCTCAACCTTTCAAAAGACAGCCCTTTCAAATGACCTTCCTCCTAACCACCCTTCCAAACAAACCATAATTCTTTATTCTTTATCTAATTGTACTGGCATGGACTTTAACATTGTACATGCTACCTAAGACCTGTAGAGTCTGAGAAGTAACTTTGGGTTCTTTGCAATTTCTCTAAGCACCACCTTGAGTGTTGTGACCTTGGAATGAATTTTCCTGGATGTCCACTCCTGGGAAGATTAGCAGCTGTCTTGAATGTTTTCCACTTCTGAATAATAATTTAGAATGAGGAGTTTAAATTGTTTGAAAATGGTCATTTTAACCTTCAGAATTTGATAGGAAGCAATAATGGCTTATCTCTAAGGTAATTACTGATGTCTTTCCTCCTTGACAGTGTGTTAACACGCATGAATGCTCCAGAGCAGCAAACTGCTAAAACATTGCGTTCTATAGAACTAGTCACATTTGCTGACGATCAGTTACTAAAAGGCATTTGATAAGCAGCACCTGACTACTACTTAGCCTCTTAAATTTTTTTTTTATCTGAGGATGTGTTTAGAAAATAAGAGTCAGATGTTCTTGTACATAAACCTATAGGATTCAAATACATGCTTTTATTTTCACATGGCTTTAATGTGTGTTAGAGCAGAGAAAACATCAACCCAGCTGAATGTGTTAGACTGAAACTGATGATCCCATGTATTAGACATTATTTTTGGATTTCTAACAAATACACACCATATAGACAAAAGTGTTACTTCTTCTTCTTCTTCTTCTTTCGACTGCTCCCATTAGGGGTCGCCACAGCGGATCATCCGTCTCCATACCACCCTGTCCTCTACATCTGCCTCTTTCACACCAACTACCTGCATGTCTTCCCTCACCACATCCATAAACCATGGACAAAAGTGTTACGACACTTAATATTTCCAGCCAAACATGGTTCTTCCCAAAACTGTTACCACAAAGTTTTGAGACACACAATTGTTTAGGATGTCTTTTAATGTGGGAACATCGAACCTTCACTTAACCTCAACCCTATTGGACATCTTTGGGATGAATTGGAATGCTGACTGCACAAAATCCTCCCAGAAGAGTGAGTTTATTATAAAAGTAAATGGGGACTACATGTGGAGGGAATGTTGAAAAAGCACATGTTCCACAAATCTGAATAAAGCATGTTACCACACCAAGTTAATTATATTCTTATAGCAGAATGACCCAAAATTTCAACAAAAAAAAAGTAAAGGAACTTCATCATCAGCTGACACTCCTTTTATTTATATTAAACAAACGACTTCCTACAGAAAGCATTTCCATTATTAAAAAATACAGTTATATAAAGTGTCTGCCATACAATTCTCTTGCTACCATACGCTTAAGAATGTATTAGTAATGTAAATGTCCTGTCATTTTCCTTTGTCTCGCTGCAGGAACTGCTCTCAGAGCAACTGTTTAATCAACATCTGATCAATTATAATAAAAAATTCTGCAGCACTGTGGAAGTTTCTCTCTTTAAATCAATCTATCAATAAATCAATAAATCTAACAAACAAACCAACAAACAAATAAACAAATTAGCTTGAAACTCTTCATTCTAAAGACATTTCAGCATTGGTCGAAGTTTAATAACTATGTTTGACTCCTAATTTAATTTTTATATGAAATATACAACTTTAAACACTTTGTTATTGCTCTCTACAGACCTGCACTTAGATATTTACAGCTTTCTTTTCTCATTGGAATCAATTCGACACCAAAAATGTGCAAATCTGTAGGTTTTCTGGCTCTCAGTAGATGGCAGCATTAAACCGCAATTACAATGTCTTTCATTTGAGAGTCTTTAAAAAAGTGTGTAGCATTCAATTTGTTGCATTCTGGCATTTTATGTATGACAGCATCACTACTTTTTATAAAAGTGCTATCTGTCTGAATAAACAGGAGGTGACTAATATAATTCATTTTAAATTTACTGTCTGTCTGTCTGTCTGTCTGTCTGTCTGTCTGTCTGTCTGTCTGTCTGTCTGTCTATTGGAATAAGAAGCAGATTTATCGACTTGAACCTCTACTTGTGTGGATCTGTTTTTCTGGTTGGAATATGAGCTGAAGCAGGTCGGGGGCTATTTGGACACCGTGTCGGCCTGATGCTCTGCGACTAGACTTACCCACAGCATTGATCAGTGAGCCAAAGCATTCCCACAACGCTCCACAAGGATCCCCTTTCACTGGAAACGAAAGCTAAAATCAATCACCGTCAGCTGCTTGCTGGACACGGTCAATACAAGAGGATGTTGCCACTAGAAACAACGTCTTCAGAAGTTCTTTATTCTCTCATTCATTCCTCACACCAAGGTTTGTTTGTTTGTTTGTTTGTTTTTAGGACAGAAAACCCACATTGCTCTAACAACAGATGTATAATTTCATTTGTCAAGTATTGTCACTGTACATTTAAATACATTTGTAACCCTGCATTCTTTTGCTCTATTACCTTATGATTATTGGGTTTATTACCATGGCTTTTTAAATACAATGAGTTATTACTTCATAAAAAAACATATGACAATTGCAGATTTATAAGAATGGTCTGGGAACACATTAGAATCTCTGAGACATCAAGATTTGTAAAAAGTGATCAAGTGCATTTTTTTAGCTTTTATTTATTAAAAAAAGGTCACAATTATACATTTTACTGACTTCTGGTTGTCGTATTATCAAATCTATAATTTAATCAATAATGTGTCATATAATCAAATAATTACGATCGACAATTTGTTTATTTTCTGATGTCATACTCCACATACAAATCCATTATATCACATTTACATAAATAGCTTACTGGCAATACTGTAGGGTGCCCACCCAATGGCCCAATGATGGAATCCACTGATGTGGGTGAAGGTATGCTGTGTGTTAATCCTTCTTGCGTGACTGTTTGCGTGGATTGCACTTTGTTATATTAATCCAATTTTAACCTCTAATCTGACTCCAATTTATAATAAAGATTTAACTTGAAAATCTTTAATTAAAGCTGATCACCTTATTGGTTGTACTCCTTCTTTAATTTTAATAGATTATTCTAAGCATTCCGTCTTTTCAATTAATCATTCATTATGGTCCTGGAGTCGCTTAGAGCCTTGTGCTCGGCTAACGATACCTGCTCACGGAGGCACATTGGCCAATCCGAATCTTAGACCATCCTAACAATACATTCTGTTAATAAACTATACTGCTATTCTGTTCTAATGCACCAAATTTCCCCACGTCTGGGACCGAACAAAGCTAAAAATAACTGTTAGACAGACTCAAACTGATACAAGTGCATTAACTAAAATATAATGCTGAATCAACATTCAATAAACAAGAATAAAGGAAAGCTTTGGACAAATGAATTTATTGTTCATGAAAAATTATTGTAAAAACGATGAGATCACAATTAGAGACACATACGGTGTAAACTAAAATTTTCTATGCAGTGTGTTTTGTGTAATAACAGACAATACAGTTAATAATCTAAGATATACCCTTTTTTTTATTCAAATGCCATCTTCAGCAACACTTAGAACTCCATTTCCTGCTGTACAACAAACTATAGAATTGAATGGTTCGGAATAAAGGTCATTATGTCTTGCAGGCCATGTCAACATGATAATGCAAGCTAGATTCAATCTGATCAGATGTACCGTCTACATGTTTTCAAATATATTTGTGAAATTTGCAAAGAAATAAAGTATTTATTCCATATTTTTATAAATATTTATTCCATATTTTTATATACATGGCAAAACACCTCTCTTGGTTACTTATATATGTAGCAAAATTATGAAGAATTTAGGAAGGGCCTTTTGTTTCTCTTTAACAGTCCCTAATTTAAAATATAATCAAATGCTATGAATACAATTGGCCTATAAAGAAAGTGATTGCAGAATCAATAGGACATCCATTGCTTAGTATTGAGCAGTTGCCTTCTATGTTTTGCTTCACTTCCAGCATAAAGCTTAAACCAAATATAACAGAAAGTTGAAAATGAGGCCTAATCTGTGCTGTGCTTGTGCTAGGAGGCAAAGTCGCTATTGTGTTGGTCCACCGCTGTCACTCCCCCTCAGGGTGCATTATTGGGTCAAACCAGGGTGAGCATTTTTTTGCACTTTGGAAAATATCGACAGGGAGCTCGGGGTTGTATCATTGATTTGAATTTGATGGGAGGGAGTGGGAGGTTGGTGCGCTGGACCGCCACTGTATTGCCGTGATTAATTATAAAGCAAATGTTTTTTAGCACAGCTGGCTGACTTGCACTACAGGCTGGAATGGTAGAGAGAAGAGAGAGAACATAAAAAAAGGAGTGGAGAGAGAGGGGGGTATAGGAAACTGACTGGGATCTGGCTGGCTGAGTTTAGCTGTAAGGGAAAATGGATGAAAAACATTAGCCGTTTGTGCACTGCAGAGTTTTGACAGCTCGTGCTCCGGGGCTCCTGAATTTACGAGCCATTACTCAGGCCCGGTTGTCGGAGCTAGTTGGTGCATTATGTTCTGTGTCATCTCCTATTTGTCTGAACAGAGCTGACGTCCATTGAGAAAGCCTGTTCTGCTCCAGAAGTCTGCTGCCTCGTGTTCAGACACTGACAGAAGTATGGATCGGCGATATTGTTGTTACCCTTTTCTTGTGCATTCAGTTCAGATGATGATGTAAAGTGAGGCCTTGTGTTGCATGCTGTCCAGATGGGACAGTCTAATTTATGTTTTCTAGGCAGTGGCCTGATTTGGGGAAGTCGTGTATCCGATATCCGATCGTTCAAATTATTGTTATAGAATCGCTGCAACCTAGTTCAATTCTACACACTATCAACTTATCATGGTTGTATTAAATCAACAAGGTGGAGGTAGGATGCTAAGCAAACATGCTGACTTCATTTTTTAATTCAGCATGTGCAATAAAAATAATATTTATTTGCTGGAGACTGCAACATTATTAGGGTATTTTAGTTGTATTTGACAAAATCCTATCAATGATGTGTACATTTTGTAATAGTAAATGGCTAATATGATGCCGGATTAGATCAGTGCGATAATGTTACAGAAAATGACAGGTAATTATTAATTAATGATAATGTGAGGTAACATTAATACATATTTAGAATGACAAAATTTGGTAATGTAATGTTGATAGTATGCAAACTTCTGCCATTTATATACAGCCTTTTAAGTTTTCAGAAGTTTTACCTCAATTCTACCAAAGTAAAGTGTGATAAAAGACTTCTTGCACTTACACCTTTTTTATTTTTCCACACTTCTTTGACTTTCTCAGGAGAATCATGTCTGTACCCTGCATTTTAAAAGCAACCAACCAATTTTAGAGTTTACACAAAGACTAGACTACGACTCATAAATCATTCTGAATTCCAAGTGTTTTTATTGTTTAATATAAGTCCAATATAAGATCTTGAATCTTGCACCATGTTTTTATTTATTTGTATTTCTTTAGTCTTGCTTGTAGATCAATATGAAGTGCCAAGAAAATAGCTTTCATAAATTTTAAGATGGAATCATGTCAGTGAGTGCAATAAGCTGCTGATGTTTGCTTATCTTTCAGAAGGTCAATGTATTGTCAATGTATGATCCTATTGATCTTCACCATGTGACAAAAGTGGACGCTTGATGTTCCATTAAATAATCAATGTGGTAAACAGACTTTCCTCTCGTTTTGGGGAGCTAAACGCCCCACAGACTTCAAAAGGTCAGTGTTTGTTAGTTCATCGGCGAAGTGATTAATCAATCAATAGGGGCTTAGGCCTGGGATCTGTGATGAGCGAGGATGAGATGATTTAGCCATCTATAAGAGAAAAGCTACTTAGTGCAGTAGTGTATGAGATGTTCTAGTCTACATGATCACACACAGAACAGCGGCACCAGCTTGGGCATTCTCATGAATAAATCATCAGCAGTGTGGCTTGTGGCAAGATGAATTCTTTATTCCCTTCGCTCATCAACTGAAACACTGTTATCAGAAAGTTGCACTGTACTCTCAGTGGAAGATGAGGCAGGTGGAGCAGGACATGGTTTTGTTCTATAACGTTTCTGATTCATAATGCATGCACTCTAATGGTGTGGCACAGACCTCTGGAGTGCTATAGAGGGTTATTACAAAAGCCAAACGGTTACTAATTAGCATTTGGAAGCAGAACTGTGATATACCACATGATAAGATACACTCAGGCATAAATAATTTTATTCGTTCTTGATGTCACCAAAGAGAATTTTTCCTAAATTGAAGGTTCATATTCCAGGAAATTTGACCAGAATTTTTAATGTCAACATTTTTTAATACATGGAATGAGGCAAGAAAACGAAACTTAAAGGTGAAAGGAATAAAAAAATTGAAAATGGAAACTCATCTTTTACCATAAATACTACCAATACACCACTTATAAACATTAATTAATTAAAAAAAAACATCAGAGTGGAAACGTATCTCCAAACATAGCTTAAAATATTCTGAACTTCCTGGTAACAAACTTAATTACTTTATCACTGTAATAAAATCTTAGTATCTTTAAATCTGCCTTCTGTTTTTTTAAACATCGGAAAGTTTAAACTGATGTGACAGAGAAAACGAGACCTAGCACACAGTGTTGTAATGTATCTGCTGCTGTGTACACTTTGTATTTATCGAGGCAGTTTGTATTGTGACAGCTAGCCGTTTCCATTTTTACGTTCAGCTAGTTTGTAATGGTCAGGTTTATTATCATGCCAGCTTGCATTTGAGAAATTAGGAAACACAGAATTAGGAAATATGTATTAGAAATACATTAGCTAGTCTATGCTAATATTTTGTACATACATTATTAAACCAAACAAGATGTCAATTTTTAAGATTCCAAATTTTAACTGTCCAGTTTTTTGGAGTATATGCCCACTTTAGCCTTTGTTCCTGACTGATGGGAGTGGGACCTGATGAGGACATCTGCTGTTGAATTCAGCATGTGTGTTTTGAGATGCATTTCTGCTCACCATGTTCATAAATGGTGATTATTTGGTTACTGTAGCCTTTCTATCATCTTGATCTAGCTGGGACATTTTGCTCTGTTCTGTCTCCTCAGCAAGGTGATTTTTTTTATCTTTTTCTTCTACTTGATATAAATAATAACTAAAGCTCTTGACCTGTATCTGCATGAGTTTATACACTGCACTGCTGCTGCATGATTAACTGATTAAATAATTGCATGAATAAGCAGATGTACAGGTGTTTCTAATAGTGTGTGGTGAGAGTATTGTTGTCTGTTTGATGATTGAAGTGGATGCTTGGGACCCCAGTAGGATGTTGCTTAAGGTCCCTAAAGGTTACATATCCCTCAACAATTCATTCATTGCCTGACTAAATGTAGCATTGGTACTACACAAGTCTGATACTAGCATCTCTGTAAAATGAAATACAAGAATCCAGAATAGATTTTACAGACAGAATAAAAATCTTTGCATCACATTCTTCTTGAGAGAGCAAACCTTAATACTGTGTATAGCTGCAGACATTGGGCTCTGGTTATTTGTGTACATGTAGTTCAGGGCTTTGTTGACACAGCCAAGCTCCTGTCTACAATTGCTATCCCCACTGCAAAGCAGAAAAAAAACAGAGCACTAATCTATAATTAGCTTGCTGGCTAAAGTAAACAATTAAAGAACAAAACACACACATGGCACCCTGCGTGACGCTCCTCATTAAGAACTCCGACTGCTTCAGTGGTTATTATTTAATGGAACTGAAATGTCTCTGATTGAAGTTCGCCATTCTTGACATTTCTGTGCAACAACCCATGGTGGGGCATGTGCTGAAGCAAAGAAAATGAATAAACTGTGTAATTAAAGAAATTAAGTGTTGCTTGGCTAAAGCAGGATGGAGACTTGGCACTGTATGTTCATTAGTAAATTGATTCCTCTTGAATAAGAGGGCGGCAGAACAGCTGCAATACCCAAGTTGTCCGACGGGTGGCAAGAGCGACCTGTTTCAGAAATACTTCTCCAGGTGGACGAGAGCTGGACGTCTTCATTGTGCATCACCGGATTTCAGGTTTTTGGTGATCGGATGTGTGTGCTTTTCTGATGCAGGAGATCAGGAAGCTGGAGTTTTTCCTTTGTTTGGGTTTTTCCTGGACAATACAAAATTCTGTATGATGAAACTAGCAGAATTTTTTTAAGAAATGAAAAAGAGTCAACTTTTAGAAAAATACTGTATAGTGTTGAACAGGAGGAGTGATGTCATGAGATTTATTTTTTATACCTCAGCCTCTTCTGTGATATTTAATAGCATGTAACATGTGGGTTGTGGTGTTTATGGCCTGTTAGTGACAGTTCACTTGATTATAGCAAATCAGCTAGCAACAGCTGTGCTTCTTTAATAATTTATCACAAACAAATGCAATTCTGTCCTATTTCCTGTTTGTTTGTTTTTTTTTGTTTTATTGTTGTTTTCTCTTAATTATTATTATTATTATTATTATTATTATTATTATTATTATTATTATTATATGATGTTTCTTTCTCTTATTTG